>NW_028301611.1:6969696-7272727 GCF_987345545.1 Pholcus phalangioides
AATCAGGGGATGAGGTGCCCCAAAGTTATTGAGATGCCTCTGGTTCCGCTATTATTTTCGCACTAGGCCCCACATATGCTGAGGGCTGCCCTGATTTTACACATTACCATTCTCATCGCATTTACACTGATGATTAGAGTCAGGAAGGTCAGGCAAAATGCCATAAACTCATTTTTTTGCCTATTTTTAAACTTTTTCCTTGAAACACCTTTTTTGAATTTTTCATGCCATAAATGCCTATTTCAATATCGTTTCATGTTTATTCGTGAATTTCTGTGGCCACATCCATATTGGAACTCTGATATTATGAGCATTGAGAACTTCAACAGAGAGAATTGCTCTTTTTTAAAATCTCCAACTTTTTAGTATTAATTATTATGAGAAAGGCCCTTTTCCCCATTTCTATCGTCATTTAAACATGAATATTTTTTTAATACAAAAATTGCCACGTTTTCAAGACAAATAAAATTTAATTGGTCGAATGGTCAATGTGTTTCGGCTCTTCAATGGAGAGCTGTCATCAGGACCTTGTGGTCAGAATTCACACGAATTAGTCGTGGAGGGGGTGATGTTTACGTCTGGTCGTCTGGAGAGTTCACCTTTGTATTTGCTGCGCCCGAGTGGTCTTTGCAACATATGGCTCCCCAATTCGCATACAAAGTGTTGAAAATTTTGTCTCGACTGAGGTTAATAAAGCCTGTCCAAGCTGACGAAATAGGTGGAGTGTTTCTTCAACCATTAACGAGGAAATTCTGGCATGTTCTGATGAAGTATCCCTCAAGAAAATTCAGTTCAGAATTACGTGCTGCTTGTTTAAAAACAGACGCTTTATAAAAATCAAAATTATGTGAAAGTTGCCAACAGTGTTGGGCAATAGCCGAACTATCCATCTGTTCCCTCTCAACATGCTTTCGGTGTTCGAGAACTCGAATATTTAGATTTCTCCTAGTTTGGCCCATATACAATTTTTAAATTGACCACTTTTTTAGTGCCCGGGATCTAGTGATGATAGTTAAGCAAAATTTTCGTCACACTACAAATATGAACTTCATAAGTTATTTATAAAATTATTTGAAGAAATTATATTCAGGTACCAAATACAGGTTTTCTAATTCAGCGGCAGGTTTTCTAATTAGCAGGTTTCTAATTCAGCTCAACCTTTTTTGACTCATTGAGCACTTTTAAGCATAACACTTTTATGGTGGAGAAAGAGAGCCCTGCAGGCCTCTTTTTTAAAATTTATCTATCAAATTTATTGATTTATTTTGTTTTCCTCGAGTCGCAGCGGAGCCCCTGGGAAGTGCACATGGAGCACTGGTTGAGAACCGCTGTTCTAATTGATTGGCAGATAATGAAAAAATAATAATAATCTCTGACATCATTGAATACATGCCACTTACTTTTAAATCTTGAACTTCTGTATAACAGAGCTGCATAAAAAATAAAATTAATAAATTTATTAATAAAAGCAAAAAATTTCATTTTTGGCAAAATTAATCGAAATGTAAAATTTGGCAAAATGCACCATAATTAAATGCTATAGCACAACAAAATGTTATGTTATAAATTTAAAAGGGACATCTAGACTTCAACTGAGGCGCATTTATGGTCTTGTCGCCAGTGGGCTATACAAATTTTACCACTTTCCCTCATTCTAGTCCATTTTTTTTTACCACTCTTTCCTGCAATTCACTAAGCTCGTTTGTTTCCCCCCCCCCTTCTGAAAATACACCTGAGTCGCTGACAAGGTTCATTACTGTATTGGCCACTCTTTTGATCATTTAGATTTTGACACATGCTGTGTCATTTTTTGGGGTAGCTTGCATGCACACTAGATCACTCATGGTCATACTCATGCTTTAACACTCTTTGAGTCAATCTTTTGTTCACTCATGGGGCTTGTAAACTTTCTAGGACATGCTTTTGCTTATTTTACGTGCTTGTAAAATCCCTATGTCTTTTTTTTTCACTGACCTACTCCCTTACTTTGTAGGCAGAGGCAAATTTATTTAGGGTTATACAAATTTTGCAGCCCTTTGCCTATTCTACTAATTTTTCTTGGAAACACATTCATCAAATTTGCTCCCCTGGGCTATAGCCTGCTAAGCAGTGCCGTTGTAACCCATGAGGACGGCCCAGGGGCCTCGAGAGAAGAAGAATCTCACAAAAATGAGATCTGGTTGAAATTTGCGATTAAGCAAAATAGCCAAGCTGGGCCTCAGAAAAATCACTTGGCCTGAGGGCCTATGATCCTCTTAAGAGGGCCTTGCCGCTAAAAGCCCCCCTGTAAATACTTCACTGGACTTCAATGGAGGATAAAAAAATTTTAATTTCCACAAGTTACATAAAATTAGTGGAATCACATGCATATTTTTAAGAACTTAATTCGAAATAACATTCAGACATAAAATAGGCCTAAGCGCAAAGTGAAATACTCAACACAATGGCTGAATAGAAGACCAGTGAAGTCAACACTTGTCTACAAGGCATGAAATGGAAAATGCACTGCAATGTTGTTGTGCTTTGACTGAAGAGATTAGAGTTTGATCCCACGCACACACACTTTCTCTGGAAATCTTGCCAATCTCACTTATTTACAAATACAAATACAAATACAACGCCACAACAGGCAAATTGCCCAACGAGGCGGCTGACTTAAGAACATCATGGATCCCCGAGCCCCTACCTACTACTGCTACACCACACATGCACCCCCCTCCCCCCCCCCCCCGCGGAACCCCCCAACGAATCGGTATATGCGGGAATGTGCGTGTACGTGTAGTGCAACCTGGCGTAAAGTTTGTTTCTGTGTAATGCTTGTTATGTGTAGTGCTGTCATCTGCCCCCAGTTTTACTAACTATGAGTGAAGTGTTATGGTTGAATGATTTACCGTTGTAGGACTGTTGCTCTCTGTGGCGAGACTTTTTAACGGGGAGATCGGCTCGCATTTGCGCCTTGAAGTTGGGAACCACAGAAAACCAACTTCAGCCGACCACCACTGTGGGGTTCGAACCCGGATCCTCGCATCACGAGTCCGGCACTATAACCACTCGACCACCACAGCGGCACTCGACCACCACAGCGGCATCTTCAAAACTTCTTTATTTCATCTCCAAAAACACCTTCGTACAAATTAAGGGAAATAAAGTTGATGCTCATTTTTACAAACCAGTACAGATGTGAAAAACAGTTCACAAAATCGAAAGTTTGTAAATGAGAAAGGCGCTTGACAGTTTTCAGCGCTGTGTCTTAATAGCGGAACCACCTGTTTTCATTGTTTTCTATGGGTTTTGGAAAAACGTCTGCCATTCAAAGGAATAGTATTTGTTTGAGAAACCAGAAGATTAGTTTATAAAAATGTGCAATTCCTAAATTGGAGGTTCAAAAATTGAGCATTGACTATATTTGGAAGATAGGGGCCGAGTGGCGTGGTGGTAAGATGCTTGTCTACCACTATGAAGATTACTGTCACGGTTCTGGGTTCGAACCAGAGGGAGGATTTATATTAAGGGATAGTAAAAAGGAAGTTGAATCTAGGTTGGCAGATAACATTGGCTCTGACCCAAAATCATTTTTTTGATACGTCAATAATGGATGTAAGGGAACAGTTGGCCCCCTCTCGATAGGAGGCTCAAGGGTTGAGAGCAATGTAGGCATGTGTAGTGCTTTCAATGACTTTTTCGCGTTGGCTTTTAATGGAGATAATGATATTCGATATACGGGTGTTGCATGGGGTAATAAAACCCTCAATGATATTCAAGTAGAAGACGTGGAGGTCCTAAATCTTCTAAGAAATGTATGTGCAAGCAAAGCACCAGGACCAGATGATATCTATCCCAGGGTTCTCAGGGAATGTGCTAATGAATTGTTGGGGCCAGTCGCACAGATATAGAGGAGTAGTGTTGCTGAGGGTATTGTCCCGAGAGATTGGAAACTGGCTAACGTTGTTCCGATATTTAAGAAGGGTAGTAGAGAAGCGGTGTCAAATTATCGTCCAGTGAGTTTGACGAGCTCCCTCTTGAAAATTTTGGAAATTATCATAAAAAGGCCGTTTGTGAAGTGGATAGACAAGAATAATGTATTGTCAGATAATCAGCATGGGTTCAGGAAGGGGAAGTCATGTGTAACTAACCTCCTTTGCTTCTATGATTACGTGACTAAGGCTTTGGGTAAGAGCAAAAATGTTGACGTTGTTTACCTTGATTTCCAGAAGGCATTCGATTGGGTCAAACATGGCAAACACTTGAAGCCTTTACACGAGATTGGAATAGGGGGCAACTTGCTGAATTGGATAGAATCGTGGTTAAGAGATAGGTCGCAACGAGTTATGGTGAATGGGGAATTCTCTGGTTGGCCAGACGTCACAAGTGGAGTTCCTCAGGGAAGTGTCCTCGGCCCCATACGTTTTTCACTTTTTATCGACAAACTCGATCAGGGTATCGATGGGATTACTAGCGAATTCGCAGATGATGTGAAGCTAATGGGGGGGGGGGGGGGTAATCGGGAATGAAAGCGATAGGGAGTTGCTCCAGACCAACTTAAACAGGATTGCAGCATGGGCAAATGAATGGAGCATGACGTTTAGTGTAGATAAGTGCATGGTCGCTCATTTTGGTTTGAACAACCCACGGTTCTCTTACGAGTTGAATGGTGTCACTATCCCGGATGCAACTAGGGTCACCGATTTAAGAATTCTCATTGACGAGCGACTTAGGTTTTCTGAACATTGTCAGCGGTGGTCAAAAAAGCGAATAGAATGCTTGGTCTCATTTTCAAAAAGGCCTCTTCTCGTCCTCCTAAAGTCATTCTTCCGTTTTTCGAGGCTTAGTTCGCCCTGGACTGGAGTATGCTATAAGGTTTTGGAGACCATACCTACAGAGGGACATAGACTTGGTTGAAGGGGTGCAGAGAAGAGCTACGTGTGTCCTTATTGGCACACAGGGCTTGAGTTATGAAGAGAGACTTCATTTTTTGAATATGTTTACGTTGGATGAACGCAGGTGTCGAGGAGATATGATCGAAGTGTTCAAAATTTTCAATGGGATGGATAGGATGGACCATGAACTTTTAGTACACCGCCAATCGACTGCTTTTACAAGGGGACACCAGTATCGATTGGTGAAGGACAATGCAAGGCTATGCTGTCGTAGGGAATTTTTCTCTAATAGGGTTGTTAATAAATGGAATAGCTTACCCCCGGAGGTAGTAAATTGTAACACAATTGACACGTTTAAAAAGAAATACGATAAACATGTTGGGGTAAATCGAGAAGCTATCCATTCTTAGAATAAGACAACCATAAGTATTCTTTATGGGCATTGTATAATATTTTATCATGTGTATATATTGTTTATAATTTGTGTTAATTGCATTTTTAATTGGGTTGCTGTATTTTTGAAATATATGACAACCATATTTTTATGGGCATCTTTTTATCAGCCACCTCGTTGGGCATTTTGTCTGTTGTGGCGTTGTATTTGTATAAAATCTTTCCTTGTAGCTCGGATTCCTGTAAAAACGAGCACTCAAATAGTTCTCAGCACTCCTCAACCAAGCCTGTAGTAGAGTGAAACCTCACAATAAAAACCACTAACAGAACTAAGAAAATGTTGCAGTAATTGGGAGGTTACTGTTGACAGGTTCAGTATTTTACCCGGCCATGGATCACATTCTGGAAACAATTGATAACAGGAGTGGCTCGAACCGATGTAGAAATGGAGTTGTAAAACCTGTGCTGTGTGGACAAACAGGGTGCAGATGTATGAGAAGCGTTAAATCAATGGTAAATGTAGGAAAAATAATTGCAGGGAGGGGGAAATTTTTTTTTGTATGCAAAAGAGTGGGTTTTATTGATTAATAATGAATAATTACAAAATTGACTAATCTTAGTATTCCGTACTAAACAATCTCAGCATTGAACAACTTGTATCGTGTGTACCATGATTTGCAAATGTGTTTAGAAATGGCAAATTCAAGATTGCATTTGAATCAAAAAGGCACAATAAAAAACAAAAATCAGCAAAACTCACTTCACTTAGGGTATTATCACTAAGCTGTACATTCCACTGGCAGGGAAGTTTATAGATGAGGTAAGGATGCTGCTTCAGGACCGCATTAAAAATATCCTATGAAGAAAATTTAACAAAATAATCTATGAATAATAATTTTATTAGAGCCCCTAGAGTGCACAAAAGTTCATGCATCACTTTTTACTACACTAGATGATTCTAATGCACACAGAGCCGACATTAGTGGTGTGCGACAGGTGTGGTAGCACTAGACCCTGCATTTATGGTAATAGAAATGTGATATGTGAAAAAATATAGGTACATTTATATCACACACAAACACATTTTTTGTAGTAAATAAGGTGTCCGAATTCCAACACTATGGAATTCTGGGATTCCCCCCTCTGAAATTCTGAATTTTTATCAAAATCATGGAATTCTGAGTTATCATTAATTTTAGAATTCTAAATTTTTATCAATTCTGGAATTCTGAATTTTTCATCATTTCTGGAATTAAATTCTGAATTTTCCATCATTTCTGGAATTCTGAATTTTTCATCATTTCTGGAATTAAATTCTGAATTTTCCATCATTTCTGGAATTACATTCTGAATTTTCCATCATTTCTGGAATTACATTCTGAATTTTCCATCATTTCTGGAATTACATTCTGAATTTTCCATCATTTCTGGAATTAAATTCTGAATTTTCCATCATTTCTGGAATTCTGAATTTTTCATCATTTCTGGAATTAAATTCTGAATTTTCCATCGTTTCTGGAATTAAATTCTGAATTTTCCATCGTTTCTGGAATTAAATTCTGAATTTTCCATCGTTTCTGGAATTACATTCTGAATTTTCCATCGTTTCTGGAATTACATTCTGAATTTTCCATCATTTCTGGAATTAAATTCTGAATTTTCCATCATTTCTGGAATTAAATTCTGAATTTTCCATCATTTCTGGAATTAAATTCTGAATTTTCCATCATTTCTGGAATTACATTCTGAATTTTCCATCATTTCTGGAATTACATTCTGAATTTTCCATCATTTCTGGAATTACATTCTGAATTTTCCATCATTTCTGGAATTACATTCTGAATTTTCCATCATTTCTGGAATTAAATTCTGAATTTTCCATCATTTCTGGAATTAAATTCTGAATTTTCCATCATTTCTGGAATTACATTCTGAATTTTTATCAATTCTAGAATTCTGAATTTCTATCAGTTTTCTAAATTTTAAATCAATTTTATGAATTTTATTCAATTTTTATTAATTCTGGAATCATCCGCAGAATTTCAGAATTGATGAAAATGCAGAATTTCAGAATTGAGGAAAATGCAGAATTTCAGAATTGAGGAAAATGCAGAATTTCAGAATTGAGGAAAATGCAGAATTTCAGAAATGCAGAATTTCAGAAATGCAGAATTTCAGAATTGAGGAAAATGCAGAATTTCAGAATTGAGGAAAATGCAGAATTTCAGAATTGAGGAAAATGCAGAATTTCAGAATTGATGAAAATGCAGAATTTCAGAATTGATGAAAATGCAGAATTTCAGAATTGATGAAAATGCAGAATTTATGCAAGAAATTATTGTGACTATAAATGCGGGGCCTCCAAAATGTGGGCCCAGTGCGACAGCACCAGTTGCTCTGATCTGGAATATGCAAGTTCCACATTTTTTTTCCCATTTTTGCACCACTAAATATGATACCAAGCTATTTGTCTTCATAAAACACATGCCCGTTTCAGTCTTTCTTCTCCTCCTCCCTTTGGTGCTTCCTTGTGACAGAGGATTTCCTAATCACTCTTTTATGAATCAAATGCAAGCTTCTCTGATCTGTCTATGAAATGTATTTATTGCAACTTTCACTCCAGGATCTTTCATGATTCGATGCAAGGTAATTTTTTGCATTGAAGCCAATCGTCCAACGGTTTTGTTATCACGCAAACTTGTACTGCATTGCCTACTACAACCAAGCTAAAGCTTTGTGATGTATGTTGGGTCAAAAATTCATAATATTTAAACTTTTGAGATGGACTTGGTACCAGATCTCATTTGTACATTTTTAAACTTCACACTTCATAAGCGTTCTATAATAATTTTTGTTTCTTAACACTTTAAGAGCTGAAATGAGCTTGAGTAACCCTAAACGATTACAAGGATTTGATGTTTTTTTAAGCTCTCACCTGATCAGCCAATGACGTAGACAGCATGCTGAGCAATTCTTTCTCCGCAATAAGCCTCCACATCTGCATCCATGAAAGCTCTCTTAATTTCTTCAGATGAAGAAGAATAACGCCAGTGTTGAAGCCACGGCCCTGAAGAGATGGAAAATTTAGTTTTTAAAAACCCCAATGCAAAAAAAATTTACACGCAAAAGTGAAAGCCATAATTTAAAAAAAAGGAAAATGGCAGATCTACTGTACTAATGGTTTCATTTATCTTAGTGGTTCGTGAAATAGTGCACATATGCATGGTTCAATCTCATGCCTCCCCAATAATTTATGAAAACAAAATGTAATGCACTCCATTTTCTCTGCACGACTCACCCAAATTGATCGTTTACAGGGTGAAAGGTACCATTGGAAATCATCACACAAATGTTTTCTCTATGACAGTGCTTTGATCAACATTGTCTTCAACAATATACTTACTCACACTTGAAAACAGGGGTGACTCGAACTTACCAGCCACATGGGTGCAAAACCTCATGTGCCTCCCTAAAGTCAATCCTAGCAGTGAATGAGAGAACTCTGCCGAAGGATTTATCACATTGCTGAGATCTCTTCCAGCCGAGTTTCGTGGCAGAGTCCTGACAACCCTGTCAGAAAATTGACGGGTCTTAGCTTAGAAGATCCTGGGATGAACTTTTTTTAGAACAAAGTCACACACCATTGCTTACTCAGAAAAATGTTTGTGACTGTACATAACGCTTTGGAAGCAGCCGCCTTGTTTTCAAAGCAGTTGTATCGGCATCTACTACTACACCGAACATGCACTTCACAAACATTAATTTGGGGAAGACAATTTTTTTTCTAGATATTATGCCGAGATGAGCTTGGAAAGAAAAATCAACCGGTCTTCACTGGGAATCAAACCCAGTCCTCTTGCAACCTAGGGCAAGAGTGCCATTCATATACATCACTGGAGATGCGAATGATCTTTCCTTATTCAGGCACTGTTGCATAAGGTGCTGAAGTAGAGGCATAATGCCCCCAGGCGGCGGCAGTAGCAAGAGTGTTCTTGCTATTCCTTTGAGGAATTTTTAACTAATTGGAGAACATGCCTGAACTTCAGTGTGAGAGTCTCACACTCAAGCTGCCCAAATTATGTGTGTTTCATGTTTGAGAAGTGAGGCATTTGTCTGACATTCGTTATGACATTTGTGACATCTAGTAATCTTTTATAATGCTTGACAACGGTTAGCCAGTTGCAGTGAAGTATATATGTTCAATGATGATGTCACTCTCCGCTATCAATATGAAGATTTTTAACCGCTGACTGATGCAAAGATATATTTAGGAAAGAAAATTCTTCATCAGCCAGCTGTTAAAAACATTTGTATGGATAGCGGAGAGGTGACATCATCCTCTGATAAATCACCATCTGGTGGCAGTGTCCGAAATTGCCAGCTTTGGACTGAGTTATGTCCTACCGTCCATGTACGGTCCCGTTCAGTGCACATGAGCTCCAAGGATTAAGATATTCGTTGCCTTTGTAGTCTAGTGTGCTCTCCCAGCAAGAGAGAGGATGTGGGTTCGATTTCCCACAAAAAGCCAGTAGAATTTCCCTCTCTTTCATATCTTCACATCAGCCAGCTGTAAAAACCGTTGTAAGGACATATATGCCTTTAAGTTGACTGAAAATGAGAGGAAAAATATGCTCATTGAACAATGAACTTTCATGGAATAAGCCTTGGAAATTTGATGAAGAAATTAAAAAAAAAATTCTCATTGCTATTTCCATTATGTTTCCATCATAAACTGGAAGATTCACTTGAGACTTCACTAACATATGAGAAAACGCTGACAAAAATAAGTGTTTTGTCATGACAAAAACATTAACCAACAAATGATTTTGACGCAAGACTTTTTAAAAATTATGAGTCGATTCTACATCAGTTCATGTGAACCTTCAGCAAAAAAAATTATTTTCAATACTCACTAGAGCTGGCCAAGGCCTGTGATTTTTCCAGAGCTTCCCCAAATACCAGTCACTTTGATTTTCAACGAGTCCTATAGCCTGGCAAGAGAATTTATCAACATATTGTTATTATTGCCATGTAGTGGCCATTACCTTTTATTATAAAAAGGTTAAGAGAGCACTAATGTAAAATTTAAGTGTTTGCTGTGAAGCACATTAATGCCCAATGTCACTATGAAAAAGTTTGAGAAAGAGGAACAGAATATTTTTATGGCTCCCATTAAAAAAAGAGCTTGTTAACAGCATTGCCATATGCTTAAAAGTCACCATAAAATCCTATATACCCAAACGGAACAGTTTAAGTAACGAAAGTTACACTGGGGAAGTTCATTTGCCGAATAAGGTTTTTGGAACGTTGGGGACTGTTCAGGCTAGATCTCATTTCTGCCATTGGAGAAACTAGACAAACCGCGAGACACCCAAGCTCTGTCGCAAGAAGCAACGTAAGCACTTCAGCCCCCCCCCTTCCCCGGGGAGGCAGGGCATCTCCGGCAAAACCAAAATTTATTGATATGTCAAAGATTACATATAGAGCAAGGAGATCAAGAATTGCGTAAATCGAAGAATCAAATTAATCAAGTTAAAGTCAAAGTGCAATGCGCGCGCAGGCACTGATAATAAATAATCATAGAAAGCATGGACTCTACTAATTTCGGGCTTGAAATTTAAACAAAATATCTTTGTTGAAAAAAATCATTCATCCTTTCCCAAGTTGAGGTCTTCTGCGTACTTTTCCCTGCCCAGGGCCCCTCCACCAAGTCAAAAGTGTTCGAGATTACTTTGTAGTTGCATCATGAACTACTGATGAAGAATTCAAACACTAAAATTAAATTTGATGTATATGTAAAATTAATGTGCAATGTTATGAAGAAGTTCTGTTATGAAGAAAAGCTACTTATTCAAACAGTTGCTCTGTTAGTCTATAAATTAAAAATTAAGTATAAATCAAAGTGTACAGTACATTTCACCACAATAATTTAAGTAATAAGAGATTAAAAAAGACAATTTTGGCGCCCCCCCTGTAATGCTGGAGGAGGGATTAATGGGTGAAATTTTCACACCCTCCAGTTCAGCAGTTCAGCAACCGGGGCACCTCCCCCCCCCCCCCAGTTGGGGCCCTGCCCAGAGTTCTTGATGCTCGTGTCCGATTTCGTGCTCGCGAGCACTTGATTAACGATTCCATGTAATACTTTGGAGGAGTTGCATTCAAGGATTAAAATCATCCCGATTTGATGTATTCGTATGCCAAACTTGCCGTAAGGGTGCTCTTCTTTCGATGATGGATACAGGCAGTGCTCGTGACTGAAAAAAGGTTGAAGACCTTTGGTGTATACAGATATCAGATTTTTAATCAATGATGAATAATTGCATGTAAATTACCTGCTTTGCAGATAACTTCCGGAATATCCTCCAAAGCTCAGCTATATCTGTGGCAAATGTGACATCAGTGTCTAAAACAATAACCTGGAATTGAAATTGAAACATTAGCCAAATGAATAACTATTTTTACAGCAAAACAGATAAAAGTTATAGTATAATACAATTACAGAACTCCCTGAATGAACCCAGAGGTTAAACAAGAATAAATATATATTGACATCAAACCAGCTAGAACAATTTGGCCTCCAATCAAGCCAGAGAAGAGATCATTGCCGATTTTGATTCATTTTTGTCACACCACGGTCATTTTCTGTACATGAGGGCTAATTAGATTGGGACTTACAATTTATTGCCGATTGTGAACGACAGTTTTTTTTAATACTCAGAGAGAGGTTGGTGCACTAAGCCCTGGATATGGAACTTCCTGAGGTAGCAATGTTTTTCTACGGTCACGTTGTCATTTCTGTTGTACCCGTGTAGGACAGTTTCTGACAAGGATCAACCAGCAGGGCCATCTTAAGAGCCCCATGGGCCCCCAGGATAAGTGATTTGTCTGAGGCCTACCTCAAATTTACATGCATACTCCCAGAAAATTTCAACTATATCTCATTTTTGTGAGGCATCTTTACTTCTCGAGGTGCACGGGTGGACCCATGCGTTAAGACGACATTGCAAACCGGGTATCAAACTCGCAACACCTATAAACATTCTTTGGTACTTTAGGCCAGTATCTCATCAACCTGGGCTACAGCGCATAAAGATGGTTATGGTTAGGCTGACCATATTTACTCAAGGAAAATGTGAAATTGGGCTTTGAAATATGGGAAAATACCGGACATTGCTAATACCCGCCAAAAATGATGCCAAAAAAAAGCAAAATCGCCAAATCGTACTAAAATCAAGGAAAAGTCGTCAACCGAGGAAAATGAAGCGCCAATTCTCAAATTGCAGTGAATTAAAAAATACATGACAAATATGTGAAATAAATATTCTTATTTATGTCATAATTATCATAATGTATTGTGTAATTTATCGTAATGATATTGCAGCCTAAAATGTGCTCTTTCATTAGTTAATAGAAATTATTAAACTAACTATTATAGGTCTATTTCACCAAACACCAACTCTGGCCATATCGCTATATTGCAATTTACTGCCATTAGTGAGATGGGTTGGAAGTGAAGGCACTGTCTATCGGTGGTCGCCTCGAGTTCGTTAGGGAAAATATCTTATCTATATCCTCCCTTGGGTTCGAACCCGGGACCCTGACAACAACCTTCACGATGGTAGATGAGCATCTTACCACCATGCCACTCGGGCACAACTATTATAGGGCTGGGAATTCAGGCCCATAGCCAGAAATTTGGTTTGGAGAGGGAACCACTTTCATTTCGGGGGGGGGGGGGTACAGCCTTGTGGGACTCAATTAAAAGTTTCAATTGTTTAACAAAAAAAAAATATGAATCTAATAGTTTTTGTGACCATACAATATTAATAGACTATAAAAATACATTTTATTCATCACCCCTCACCTATTAAGTAGATGTAACTATTTCCAATTATAGTGTTGCTTGCTTTCATTATAAACTCCTCTTGAATGGTACTTGCGAGATGAGCTGATGCTTCCAAGAATACGAAAAGTATTTGGTCTTGTTTTCTAAAATTCCCATCAAACTCAATTTGAAACTGAAATCATCAGTTTCCTTTGAATCAAATTTGACACAAACTTTTAATAAAAATGTTAACCAAATTTCAATCAAATTAATCAAATTGATTAACGCAACTAAAATTTTTAACTGCAATTAATAACTGATTGATTAACCAATCTGATTATTCGGACCAGCCCCACTAATTATATAATTCGTGGAAAATCCCTCATTACATAGATACTTTTGCAGATTGACTTGAATACGGCTTTAGCCCTCCTACAGCTTTCCGTTTTTTTCATGGTATTTAACTTTAATTTTTACAAAAGTTGCTCTATATAGCTGGCAATCATAAAAAATAAAAATTGGCATCTCTCATGCACACATAATTGAAAATTATTTTCTTAAAATGCCCATATCCCATGAAACATCAGGTAATTTCATTTTGAATTCCAGTGTAACGTGTAACTTTTTTGTTGTCATATTTTCTGTAAGTTTCATGAATTTTAGTTGAAAACTCCACTTGTTATAAGCTATGCCGACCATGTTAACCGTGCGATGCAAATTAGAATTCTTAGAGGAAATATTCATATCTTTATAAAAATAAGTGAAATTTTTGGCAAAAATGCATACAAAAATTCAAAATAGCGGGTTAAATATTTTGTGAAAGTTACAAGTCATTTGGGGCATTTTCTAATACTGAGTTGATCAAAAACTTTTCTTATTGCATTTCTTGTTGGGCTTCTAAAAGCACTTGTGACTAAATTCGCACCGGAAATTATGAATATAGGCATTAGGGTTCACTTAAGAAGACACCAACGAATAAGGCAAATACCTTCTGCGACGTTTGAAGTGAATAGATATACTTTTTCCATTGCATTAGGATTTTTGTATTTTCATTTATTTGCCTTATTCGTTGGTGTCTTCTTGATATTCTTGGGCAAAGTTGATCAACTCTTCCATAATAGGGTTCACATGACCAAAATTTCAGAACCATTAATCAAGTAATTATCTGGAAATTTGGAAAAAAAAAAAAAAATTCTGAAAGCCTAGCAAGGGTGCTCAACCTTTTGGGAAGTGTAAGTCACTTCACTGGTTTGAAAACATGTCGCAGGCCTCATGTGCTGCTGGTCACTTAGGTGATCCTGGAGTGTACTGGGGGTCATACAAGTGATATGAAAATGTGTGCCACAGACCACTTGATTAGAGTGAGAATGTACGAAGGAACAATTAAGTGATCTGGGAGAGCACCACTAGGTCACTAAAGTGATCTGTAAATGTGTTTCAGGTCATTTAAATAATCTGGGATTGTGACACTGGTCACTATATTGATATGGAGATGTGACGCAGACACTTAAGTGATATGGAACTGCACTGTGGGTCAAATAGGTCATTTGGTAATGTGCCGCTTAGTTCATTTTTACAAAATTAGGTTTGCAGTTGCGGGCCACATCAGATGCCTACGAGGACCAGATTTGATCCGTGGACCATGTATGCTATATAATACCTAGGACACCTTTTTTTCCACATTCCATTACTGTGTTACTCATTGCTACTCTTGAAGCATGATATTCATATATTTTCTTTTGACAGTAAAATCAATTTCCTAAATTTTATTTATTCTACTTCATAAATTACTGAAAAAAACTATTGGATTGGAATGAGGGTTCTCCGTCATGAATAATATCACAATTTAAAATAATTCCCTTACTTTTTCTAGGTTATCTGGTAGAGCCCTTGGAAGAACCAGCTTCATGAGACCATATACCCCAGAGTAATGTTTGTTCGGTATCCAAGAAACTTCATTTTGAAGGTTGTCAGCCAAATAAAAGTTAACGTCAACTAAGAAACATGAGAAAAAAATATATTAGACTCAAAATGTCATAAAAGAGAGAAAATTTGCAACAAAATTTCAAAGAAACAACATCACGGCTGGACAAATCGCAAAAAAAGGCACCAGAAAAAAACTTTTAGGCTCCGAAAAATTTTTTACCTGAAAGAAAAGGTCCAAAACAGTGTTTCCTTCAGGGCATAGTGACCCTCTTTCATTTTGGCAGACATGCTGCTATGAATTCCAAACATTTTGGGCTGCTCTAAGCCTTGGGGGCCATCTTAAGAGCATCATGGGAAACTGGGCCAAGTGATTTTTCTGATGCCCTTTCTACCTGGCAAATTCTCAAAAAAATGCAACGACTCATATTTCTTAGACCTCCCTTTTCTCTTGAAGCCCCGGGCCATGCGTTAAGATGACACTGCTGAATGCGCAATTTAGTAATTACACAAAGAAAATTTTAGGCGTCAATATCAATTTTTTTTAGTCTCTATGGTGGCCTGACGCCTAGGATTTTTCCACTCCTGGTATACATACTGAAATGAACGGTACATAAAAATAGTTAAAAAAATTGAAAAAATTAAATTTCGCAGACCAATTATTACATATATAATTGTTATTCAAATTTTTGCAGTTTTAGGCAATTTCCCAATATTCAGTAAGCGTGACAAGCATCAAAATATATACAACATGCAACGAAAGTGAATGAGCCACTGTTTGTGAATATTTCTAAAAGAAAATTATGCCTGCAACATATACTGAGACTTTTGGTAAAAAAGATGTCTGTGCTGCTCAAAAAAATTGGCAGCCTTTTCCAATTTGGTGGGTAGGTAATCCATAATGCAGGGGTTCTTAACCTATGGGTCGCAACCTAAACTGGGGTCGCAGGAGCTCCTGAGATAGGTCGTATAAGAACCCACTTACAATACACATTTCCAAATTAATGGAAATGTTTCTAAAATTATTTAAAAAATAATTGAAAATTAGAGAGCATAATTCCAGAATCGATGAAAAATAATTTGAGAATTAAAGATAATTGAGAATTAATGAGAGAAAAAAATTTCCAGAATTGAACTAAAACACAAGAATTAATGAAAACTAATTCCAAAATTAATGAAAGATAATTGAAAATTAAAGAGAAATAATTCCGGAATTAATGAAAATTCAGAATTTTTGACAGAAATGATTTTTTGAGGATTATTGAAGGCTTTCAATAACCTGCCCCCCCCCCTCCCGTTTGATTCAGGTCTTTAAGCTCAGGCCTTCCTTGTTGGCCCACCTGTTAAGAAATCATGGACTGGGTTTGAAAAGTAAACATTTTTTAAATCACAGAAATATTTAACAAGAAGTTTTAAATTTAAAATAGCCGATGGGTCGCAAAATTGATCATGTTGTTGGTTTTGGGTCACGGCAGCAAAACGTTAAGAACTCCTTGCCCTAGTGACTTAATGACTCACCTCCCGGGACACTCCACGTAGACACAAGAGTCTGTAAGATGAGCTGAGCAACGGAATCGGAAATGAAATGGAAATGCAATGGATTCTTCCTATAGAAAAGGATGCTTTTGATTAGCGTGACCACTGACCGACTCGAGTTGTAACCTGCACAAACGATGGCTATGTGGATCACTTCACATTTCGGAACTTCTGGTTCCCTGTTTAAGCAAACCACTGTCCTTTGACTATTGCTGCTGCCACTGCTGCTGCTGCTACTACTGCTGCTGATGCTGCTTCCGACGGCTTGATCGAATCCATCTTCTTTACTCTGTTGCTGCTGTAGAGACTGGGAATCGTTCTGCTGTGTCTCGGACATCACACTCAAAAGCTGATTCTGAGATATGCTATAAAAATAACATCATCATTAATAACATGATTTCATTTCATACCATGCACCGCCCAGGCTCTATCAACCATTGTCAATTTTAGCCATTGCCCCGGATGAGGGGGGCTGGGCAGTGTCGGGTGCATCATTAATAACAATAAATGAGGAACCCACACATTACTCATTAGCAAAAATACTACAGGCATGTAAGTAGGATTCTAACTTATGGAACAAACAAATGGCTGTCCACCTCATGAAGTGAATAGTTATAAGTGAAAAAAATCACTTATACACTTCATGATCTCCTATAGTTCTATATTGGGGGGGGGGGGGGACCATGGTAAATGCGCTAAAATGAAGACAAAATCAGAATTCAAACTTAGATCTGTAGAGCTAGATGATAGCAACGATTGCGGAGCTAGATAACAGTCCAAAGTTTCAATTAACCCCTTTTCAGCGGCATTGACAAGATACTTTATCTCCTTAAAAGCCTCTCAATTTAGCATGGGCAATTTCAGATACTTTGTGAAGTTAATTTTTCGATGGAAAACTTATCTCTATACCCCTTATATAGTTTTCATCTTCTGAAAATCTGAGAAGAAAGGATTTTGATAATCTCGAGAAGGGGGGTTTCATGATTTTTGCTGTACCACTTTTTAAAGGGTTAAAAATGTTTTGATGGGAGCCACATGCAGTGATATGGGGGGGAAGGGCGGTCCTTGTCACTGCTAATTGATCAGTCCGCTCCGTCATCAACCTTTGAGTACCTGCTTGCGATGGGATTAGGGCTTTCGACAGTTCAAAGAGGTGATGAATTGACTTTTAAATGCTCAAAAATGTTCACACAGGAGACAGAATAGAAATTAATTTCTGAGTATGATATGCAAGGCCAGTAAATGATGCTCCCCAGTCTACTTCAAGTAGGCACTTTATATTACAATTTTTCACCCCACAGCCATTTTATACACTGTTGTATATGTAATATACAGTGAAACAGTAAAATCAGGTAAACTCTAATTTTTTTCTTCCAAACTCTAATTTGTGAATTTATGTTCATGAATAAAGAATTTATCATATTCAAAACGGTGATTATGTATAATCCCAAGCTCATATTGGTAAATATGCTAATCCACCAATTAATTGCTTGATTAACTGAACATAACCTATGGTCTACATATAGGAACCGATTACGACAGAAGCCAACCATAATATAAATGTGAAAGTTGTATAAACAAGGTTCTATTATATTATACATCGTACCTCCCCAATAGCGGACACTCCCTGTTAGTGGGCAAAAGTTTTGGTCCCATGGGTGTCCATTATTGAGAGGTTCTACTGTAGAATAAGCTCTAAAATTTATTAAATTAGTTGTTTGCTTGTCCTATCCTGACCAATAATAATTATGACATTATTCAGCACAAACAAAAGCCAGATTGAAAAAAAAACATTGATTGAACCTAAGGTTGACCATTCCTGCCTCATTCCATTCTGAACTGGCAACTCATTTGATGCAATTCCTCTCTATTGGAAAGGTAGTAACCAATAGTTGCGCACTGATTGGTTTGAAGCCTCCCTCTTTTCTTTCAAATATGGTCAAAGGACACATGCCTTTGATCAGAGTGACCATACATCCCGTATTTTCCGGGACAGTCCCGTTTTTTTCTGTTTTTCTGGCTGTCCTGACTTTATCGTAAAAATGCCCCCGTTTTTCCCGTATCAGCAACGAAGCCAACCTGACTTTTTTTTCCTTCTGAGAAATTGAATTTTCTAGATGTTATGCCGAAACTGATATTTGAAAAGAAAAGTGATTTGTCTTACCCGGGAGGAGACAAATCACTTCTTTTCCAAATATCAGTTTCGGCATAAGATCCAGAAAACTCAATTTCTCAGTATATTTTGGGCCGGAAAAAAACATATCTTTTTTTTCCTTCATTTTATTCTTCAAACCAGCAAATGAAATTATCTTCCCAACTCAGAAATTACATTACAGTAATCACGACTGCAAATAAGAATATCTCATTTCACAGAAATTTCGTTCGGGGGGGGGGGGGACCAAAGTGACAGAACAACGGATTTGGCCATCTTTTTCCCTTTTTTCGGTCATTTCCTCACATTTCGGGGGGGGGGGGGGGACCAGACCCCCAAGTCCCCCCCACCCCGCTACGCCCTTGTCATCTCATACATTTGTCTCGTTTTTTTTTTTAAATTCACACTGATTTGCAGTAGCTCTTCATTTCCCGCGATTGGCAACTTTTCTGTGATTTTAGCACGAGTTAACAACTTTGCTTACTTTTGACGATAACTGGCGAAGTTCAGAATTTCGAAGCCCAATATACCGTATTTTCCTGGAGCAAATATGGTCAGCCTACTCTTTCTCTACAGGCAACTGTGAGATTACTGTATCACCCGTAATTTACGGGATATCACAGTAATTTTATGCGGGCAATTGGTATCCCAAACACAGAAAACCACTAACGATCACCAAAAATGATGCCAGAAGTGGGAAAGGTTGTCTACAGTTGTTTGAAAAAAATTGGACAAGCGAGCATCAAGTTTGGCGAGAATTTCATTCAATCTGTGCTGAAAAGAAAAAAAATCCTCAAACGACGAATATGAAAAAGGGAAGAAAAAAGAAGTTCGACATCTCTTGAGCGTGAATCGAACCAGCGATCATTAAAGTGATAGTCTTACGATATCTTACCTATTACATCGGTTTTTCTCAAAGTGATGCGTCGCCAACCTTTGTCAGGGGCGTCGCTGCAAGCTGGAGATATTGATCTGTGTGCCTATTTATGCTTTGAAGTGTTGCTTTTTTGTGAGAAGATATCTACTAAATTATTCTGGGGAGCCGCAGATGAATCATGAATTGGGCAAGATAGCCGCGGGTGGTTGTTTTCGTCGAACCGAGTGCCATAAGGCTCTGTCACGATATCAGCCCAGTACCCCCGGAGCACGTGAATGAGCGTGAACCTTCCAATATCTTCTTATCCCCAACATTTGGCGATCATTGCCAATGGTGGAGTGTCCACACTGCTTGCCCATGACCAACCTTGGAAGACATTGGGCCAGTCTTGACAAGAGTATGGACCAGCCTTGACAAGAGTATGGACCTGGCTTCACTGGTGTGCTCTCGCAAAGCCTCCTGGACACACTGCTACTACTACTAAACCACACATGCACCTCGTCCGTATTCCTCTTCGGAACTTGTAACGAATTGGTACATGCTGGAATGTGTATGTTGTGAACCCAACGTGAAGTTTGTTTCCGTTTAATGCTTGTTAGAGTGCTGCCACCTGTCATCTATTTTCCGAAGTGCAATGGTTGAAGATTTGTACCGTTGCATGGTTGTTGCTCTCTGTGGCGAGACTTTTGAATAGGGAGGTCGGCTCGCATTCGCGCCGCGAAGTTGGGAACAGCAGAACCATCTTCAGCAGACCACTTTCTAGATAGAGTAGTATGTAGGAGGATTTCGCTCTCGGCCTCTTTTCCCCCTTTGTTTCAGTTAATGGGCTCTCAGCGTTTTTTCTCCAATCAAGTTGTTCGGAGCAAGTGGTGAAAACAGTTTGAAAACTAACTACTGTATTACATAGGCTGCCCATATTTACTCAAGAAAAATACGGTAAATTAACCTTCTAAACGGTGAAGACTCATATATGAGTTCGAAGACAACTACCGTCATTTCGGCCTGAACTCATATATGAGTCCGAAGACAACTACCGTCATTTCGGCTCGAACTCATAAATGCGTTCGCCAAGAACCAGTTCCTTCCCCCGTCTCATTGTACGGTAAGTGACAGGTACACAGTGTCGTCAAACTGCCCCTTCCTGCAACAATACAGTCCTCTCCTCCCCAAACTCATCAATGTTTGAAAAGAAGAATAGCTTATTGAGAAAAGAAGGATTACTTGGTTTGAAAAGGGCACAAATACCCACGTTGTAGTTGAAAAAAAGAAAGAAAGAAAAGGAAAGTTTTTACCAGTAAATTAGAGATTGTTAATTTATTTGACAAAAATATTTATTATTCGTATCTGAATATTCGTTTGAATATATATTCAAACCTATGAAATTTAACCACTGTTCTGAGGTTTATTCCGAATCCAATAATTCATTCATCATCCACGCAGAAAGCTACAGCTTGTGCTAAGAGAACTAGTTATTAGTTCTTTCTCCAGTTATTACTAATTATATTTGAGCTAATTCACTCGTTAGTAGCTTGGTTAGGGCAGCGGTTCTCAACCGGTGCTCCGTATGCATTTACGGTTACAATTTTGGTTCAAGTTTTCATTTAACTCTTGCATATTGGGACCAACTCTTGCATATCCCCCATCGGGACTAAGTTATGTGTAAGTACCGAGAGGCTCCTACTTCCTACAGTAGGGGCCCCTAGGATGGGAGAGATAGCGGGCCCCAAACCAGCTTTTTCACGGGCCCCTCTGTGGTTAATTTATAGTGTGAAAAATCAAAAAGTGATAAGAATCGTTCCAGCCCCTGTCAGCCCTGCCCTTGTGGGGGTCATGCCGACATTGTATAATATACATAAATCACCGGTGCTCCCAACACACGGGATCTTGGTACCTGGGGGTGGCATTGCACATATATCTTCATGGGGAAGTTAAAAAGCTTAATTTCCAGAGGCCCTCGATGGACCTCATTGTTTTCTTGCTGCTTTAAAACTGAAAAATTTCCGATAGCGGAAGCCCAAGATATTTCCAGTCCAGCCTCCCCACCTCATAAAAATCTGCGAATTCGGTCCAGAGTGATTGCGTGGGGCGCTGGATTTTATTCGTTGGTAAAATGAATACAAATGAAAATTTGCCTTGGCCCTCACAGGGGTATACCCGATAAGCTTCCAAGTCGGGGACCCCGTTTCATTTTGGGGGCCCTGTATGAATCTTATTCTTTTCTGGGTCCGGCGTATTTTGTTGGGGGCGATGGGTTTTATTCGTTGGTAAAATGAATACAAATGAAAAATTTTCGTGGCACTCGCAGCTGTGGAAGTCGGTAAAGCTTCGAGGTCGGGGACCAGGGCCGTCATTTAGCTTTTTCCAGGGGGGGGGGGGCAAAGAACATGTACTCAATGTATGTGTGTATATATATATAACCCCCCCCCCCCCCAATGACGAGCCTGTCGGGGACCGATGTGGAAATTGATAGGTTTCATTTTGGGGGCCTTGGATTAATCTCATTGTTGTCTTTTGTTTAACATTGTGGAACTTGCAACAGCTGAAGTCCGAAATAAATGTATTTTGTAAACGTATTTTGTTGGGGGCTATGGGTTTTATTCGTTGGTAAAATGAATACAAATGAAAATATTTCATAGCACTCGCAGCGGGGGATGACCGACAAGCTTCCAGGTCGGGGGCCCCATGTGGAAATTGACAGGATTAATTTTGGCGGGCCATGGATGAATATCATTTTTTTCCGTGGAATTTTGCAACAGCAGAAGCCCGACATGAATCCAGTCTGGGTCCCTCACTAAAATTCAGCGAATTGGAGTCTGGGGACCCTCGTGGAGAAGTTTTGTGGGGTTACTTGATGAATCACATTTGTTTTTTGTTGCTTTATTATTGTAAAATTCGCTTCTTCAGTAAGCTGGTGCTTTCACGTGTCCCTTTCTATAGCACTCTGATGAAGTGGGACTAGATAAACAAAATATGTTGTGAAGGGAAGGGGGGATTGGCCGCCAAAAGCGGCAGGCCCCCTAGTATTAAGATATTCTTATACAGAATGCATGTCATTTTACTTGCGAACCAGTAAATCCAGACTTGTAAATACAACAAAATAACAGGTGCTTGAGTTAAAAAAAATCTCATCTCTGTTGCACTTTCAATTGTCTATTGTGTGCCAATACAACAGCTGTTTTATCGGACTTCTTAAAACTGGCTATTCTTCTAGTACCCACAGTAGGTACAACAGATAAGTGTGCACAAAATGACCATGGTGCAACAAAAATAAATCGAAAATGAAAGAGAGAGAGAGAGAGAGAGAGAACTAGTGAACGTTTTTTCTCAGAAAAGGAACCTGTATTGTATCAAATAAATGCCGAGGCAAGTTGGCAAACCCTTTTTTTTTTGTCAAAATGGTTGATGCAAAGATGGAATGTCCTGTTTTTTCTCCTTTATTGTGATGTTACTAATAGTTTTCTTTGTAAAGATTCGCGATCCCCAAAAAAAGTTGAGGAATGTAAACTTCCTGGAAAAGGTGCAGAAATCTCTCTTGTGATAAGATTATCCGCCTTAGGCGGTGATAAACTTGGAAGTCTGGGGGGCACGGCCAGTATTGCTGTGGGAGCAAGGTGATGATGATATCTATACACATATACATTAGACTAGTCGACTTAACCTTTGACGTTGGTGGGGAAGGGGGGGGGCGCAGTGCACCTCATGCCACCTCCCCGTATCTCCGCCCATGTGATCTGCTACTTTTTGAATTCGAATTCAGTCATTTCCTTGGATTCCATGCCATTTTTCACAAAAATAAAAAATACCAAACTATTACTCGATTCTCGAGTAGAATGACTTCCCCTCATTCAGTTTTTCGCTCGATATAATCAGATAACTCAATTTTTTTTTAAATAAAGTATTCCAACATTGACTATTGTTCATTTTGAGGCATATTTCTGGAAATTTTTAAATGCATATTTTTGCACTATAAATGCGTTTTCTTTTTTTTAGCATATTTTTCATTTCTGACTTATTTCTGAATTCCGAAATGGACGATATTTCTTTTTTTCCTGGGTGTATTTCCTCTCAGGGAAATTTCCCCACTTTAAATACATATATATATAAATAAATAAATAAATATATATATATATTTTAATTATACGTATATTTTTCAATACTCCCCCCCCCCTACATATTCTGAGCCTTTAGGGCAGGCATATTAACGCATTTTTAAGGCACATATTTTTATATTTTATGCATATTTCGGCATTATAATATGAGTATTTTTGCTTCTTTTTTTGATTTGTTGGAACATTCCAATTCATTTTTTATCTCTTTCAAATGCATATATAATTTTTTTTTCAATTTTGCGTGCATTTTTTTTTCATTTTTGATGCCATAATTCGGGAATATTCAACGATGGTTTCAATTTTTCGCATATATACATCCTTTCCAAAAAAATTAGAACACCCAGAAATTTACGAGAGCAGTTCATGAAATATTCAAGTTGGAAAGCGCAGTTCAAGGTTGTAGCAGTACAGTTTAATTTGCATTTTCCTTTTCTATCATGATCGTATCATATGAGCATTCATATCTTGAGCATATCGGTGTCAAAAAATTTGCATAAAGTAGATTAAACGCGTCGTAAAATACCAAATTAATTTTTTCCTCTTTGTTTCAAAAAATTGGAACACTCCGAATGCTGTTTGAGAAAATTAGAACATTTGTCTTAAAACCTATTACTGTATTACATGAATTTTTTCATGCAAATTTACATCAACTTGATCGAATAAGAGTTTCATGTCTTTCCTCGTTATGTATGCAAACCTACAAGCATTCAATGTTCGCAATACGGGTAGAAAAACGGAAAATTTCTGAAAAACGCAGAAAATTACGAATGTATTTGCTAGGACTGGGGGGGGGGGGGGACGCGTGCTGATATCGTACGAATACATTGTGCTGTGGCCATCTTTGGTCTTGGCCATGGATTTTATGCATCAAGACATTCAATTTATGAGTGTCCGGCACAGACCCGAATCGGGCCTCAGCTATAAATCCCATCTTCGCTATCGGCTCCCCGATAGCGGTTTGCAATTGATCAGTTTTTATTAATTTATTTATTTTAGCTCGAGTCCGCAATCTCTTGATAAGACTAGTATCAGGTACAATCATCAGATATCACGAAACCATCGAAATATCGATGAGGTTTGATACACATTGACGAATTCTTGATACTATCTGCGTTTTTCATCTTCAAACGAAGTCTTCAGAGGAAACAAAAAATAGAGGCCAATGGATTAGAAGACATCTCTGGATAGAGGTGTGAACGTTAGGCTCTCTACCTTTTGATTCCAGAAGTTGAAGACGTATGGTATGGAGAAAGAAATTGCATTTTCTATCGTGATTTTGACTCTTTCTAAGCTATTACTTAATTGCTGCAGCAAGTCACATAGGTGGAAAGATGAAAATGTAAATTACAACCATACCCTTAATTTGAGCTTTCCAACTTGAGCTCTTTATGAACTGCTCTCGTAAATTTCTAGGGTGTTCTAATTTTTTGAAAAAGATCGGATGTTTTTATTTCATGGTATATTTCGACATTTTTAAAAATGCAGATTAAACTTTATTTTTAGTGCATGTTTTAGCGTCTAATCCGGGCTCTAGTTACAACTTTCTTTCCCGTTTTGAATTCCAGAGACTTTATTTACTTCTAGTATTTGCGTATTTAAACATTTTCTCAGTATGTTACTTGTTTTCATGTATTTTTTTTTTTTGTAACATGATTTAATGCACCAAATTTATATATTTCAGAGAGAATTCTTTCATTATAATCCGATGCAAATGACTGTATATCTAATATGCGTATTCAATCTCACTAAACCTACGCTCATTATTGAAATTAACTCCACGATCATAAGATATCATGAAAAAAATAAATGAATATTCAAAAAGAATGTGAGTAAAGCATTGAGAAGCAGTTTTATACCCGAAAGTTTTGATAAATTAATTATTTAATGATGTTCCAAGGTTGGGAAGTAGCTGTAGTTTTGCTCGAATAGATTTGTATCAACTGATAAATATCAGTTGTTACAATGCCTTGCCTCGAATAGTAGTAATTCCAACAACACTGATTTAATCAACGCACATTATTTACGAAAAAGCTTTGCGATTTTCAAAAAAAATTTACATTTTAGGTGAACCTCAAAATCGCGAGAACATACTGCAACACTTGCAAATTTAAAAAATACAATTAAAATATTAAGGGGCATATATATAGAATGCTTCTCGAGATTCAGAATACTTAGAGTGTTCAACTTGAACATATTGGGACATTTTTAAATACCTAGTGGATGGGTTAGTAATTTCTTCTTAGTACGTTCTGACATTCCGTTACTAAGTTAATCATATCAATATTTCACAAGCGAAAGCATGTAAATTTTATTGCCTGTTAAAGCTAATCTATATTGGTAGAGTTATTTACCATAGAATGCTGAGCATCTATAAACACGCTACAATAATTTCGTTCAAAATTTTGCGTATATCCAGCCTTTATGTGTTTTTTATTTAGTTCGGAAAATAGAAAAACTTTGGAGAATGAAAGGAGAAAGTACATTTCTGGGAAGAAAGGGTCAATCACCGGGCGTTACCAGCCTGTCACTTCGGTTCAGCCCCCTCTTGACGGCTTATCATGCATGCCAATTACCCATTGTCACATATTGGGGGGAAAGCATTCTAGAATCACGTGACCCTGTGGTCATTTTGAAAAGATTTCGTGAAAATAAGTAGCTTTTTTTGAAGAGGTTTTGTGTTCGACCCTGAGCCGTCGATAGGGTTAAGCTTCGAAATACGAGAAAATACGGGACATCGTCAAAAATGATACCAAAAGTAAGCGATGTATCCACCTCATGCTAAAATCACAGAAAAGTCGCCAATCGTGGAAATGAAGCGCCACTACAAGTTTCAGTGAATTAAAAAAAAAGAAAAAGACAAATTTCTTAGATTAATATTCTTGTTTGTAGTCGTAATGTAATTTCAGAGTCTGAAAAACAATTTTAATCGTTGATTTGAAGAATGAAATTCAAATTGGCTTTGTCGAAAATACTTGAAAAACCAGGACATTTTTGCAAAAAAGTCGAAAAAACAATGCACCGGAACTGTCCCGGGAAATACGGGACGTATGGTCACCACGGTATTACACCAACATCAAATACCGGTTTCAGTTGTAATCAAATGTGTATAAATATTGGCGTCAGGTAACAGTATCAATTTGTTTTTGATAATCAGACATATGCGCATTCCAACGCACTCGATGTTCCTGTGTGAGCTCCATTATTATTCTCAGAGCTCAAAATATATATTGGAAAAGGAGTAGCCCAATTCCAATATCCTATAATAATCAGGCTGACCATATTTCCTAGACAGAAATACGGGAAATTTGGATTCCGAATACGGGACGTAGCCAATTATCGCCAAAAAGGACGCCAAAACTAAACAAAGTAGCCAAATATTGGCGAAATTACGGGAAAGGCAGCATTATTGCGAATTGCAGTGTATTAAAATGAATTCCACGGAAAAAAAAAAAAAAACGTTCACCAAGACAAACGTGGGAGATTAATATTATGACTTAATATATGACTTCAATAAAGAATAAAAATCCAAGTAGGCTTCGCGTAAAAAACGTGAGAAACCGGGACACTTTTTTTTGCCAAAAAAGTCGGGACGGCCAGAAGAACAAAAAATACCGGGACTGTCCCGGGAAATACGGGACGTATGGTCACCCAAATAATACCCCAGTTCCATAGTAAAATGTTTATGTACATACAGTTTAGCCAAAACAATAATAGGTTTCTATCCTCGAGTAAACACATTGCAAACGATATTTCTCTACAAAAACAAGCAAAAAAAAATATCTTAACGATATCTCTTTTTTTCTTCTCCTAATCGTATCGCAATCACTCTTGATACAAATTCCAATCAAGCTAACAACGGTTTTTTTTTTCTCTCTTTGAACCAAGGACAGAAGAAAAAAAAGGAAAATGTCGTCGAAGAACGATATTAGCATAGTGTCTGGATTATCAGCCGTTTAAAAAAAAACAACACTGTTGTAAACAAATTAAAAAAAATTTCCACCAACATGTTAGTACTATCGATTATCACTTAAATATCGCTTACCGCTAAAACTTTTCAGTCTTTTTTTCCTTTAAGAAATGGCTGGAATGCAGACAGGTACTAAGTACACCCCCTCTTTTTGTTTGTCAACGAGCGAACTATGAATGATCGATTATAAACGGGAAGCAACACGTCTGATACGTGAGAAAATTGGATCAAGAGCCGTAATGGGGGGGGGGGGGGGGAGGAGGCCGAAGTGGAAGGGAGAACCTATCTTAACCTGTCAACACGTACGATAACAATACGTCCCGTATTTTTTTCAGCGACGGTACGCGGTTCGGATTTGATTAGAAATTTGAAATTTCTTTGCTTACGCGAATGTGAGTAGAGAACTTCGCCAAAAGACATTTTGGCGGCCTGCATTTGAAGGGGAAGGGGACATCCCGCATTTTTCTGGATGAGATATGGTTACCATAAGTAAGGAGGGTTAATTTTAAGTGGGAACCCATGAGGTACTACTAAGGCCGGGATTACACTATAAAAGTCCTTTTATATGAAACTTTAAAAATGCTACTAATAAGATTATTGGTTGCATTTTCTAGAATGTAACCAATAACCTTATTGGTGACATTTTGGAAGTTTTATAAAAGTACTTTTATCAAACTTTTATATTGTAATCCCAGCTTAATACATATTACAAAAATTGAATATTATTTCATTCAATTGAAATTAATTCAGTAAGTCTGCCTGTGCCATCGTCGCGGAACATAGAGACAGATCTACTGCAGCATTTCTCAACCTATCAAAAGCTGCCAATGTTTCTCTAAGGACGGGATTACACTTTTAAAAGTTTTACAAAAGGTCTTTTATAAAACTTGAAAAATCTAATCAATAAGCATATCGGTTACATCCGAGAAAATTCAACTAATGGGGCCACTGGCTCCATTTTCAAGTTTTATAAAAGAAATTTCATCAAACTTTTATAGTTTAATATCGGCCTTAGTTCGGAATTACATTATAAAAGTTTTGTAAATTTTGTAAACGTGCTATTATAAATAGCACGTTTTATAAAAGCACTTTTACAGTGTAATCTCGGAACAATTATACGTAATCAACCACTTCGATACAATTACCTGTTATCTGGCATTATTTATGGGAGTCTTATTTCTATGTGGACGAATCAGTACATGTAGAGCAAAGAACGGTAAAATAATTCCAAATTTAAAAGCAGAAAAAAACCTGCTTCAAAAGTGGGACGTATGGTCACGCACATTTTGCACGGCAAACAATGGTGTGCAGCTTCCTCTGAAAATAAATCAGGTTTATCTAGAGGTCCCCTTGACAGCAACGGCTAGATGGGAGCCATCACTCTCTGGCAGACGGCCAGCAGAGATGCTCCCCGGCGCAGACGGCCCGGGTGGGAGCCTAGGTCTGGACACCAAGCTCCCTCGAAAGCGGACGCGCTGCTCTGTCACCTTTCCTTTTCTCACATATATCTATCCAAGAATCTTGGACTCGTGATGGGACAGTATTGTCTTCCACGGTTGTGTCCATTCTGTATGGCTCTTGCAGTCAGATTTTCTTTTACTCAATAAACGGTCTCCGGCGCGTCTCCAATACGTTAGAGGTTCTCACGAATATTAACGTGGAGGCGCGTCTGGTCTTTCAGAGGTCCCCTTGACACTGAAGCACTGCCGGCCTCCCACCAGGGTCACCTACAGAGGCGGCATATGAGGCTTCGCACCCGGGCGTCAGGTAAGCTCGAGCCACCCGATTATAGATCTCTCTCTCATTCTTTCTTTTATTTCCGAAAGAACAAACCAACCGATTGACACGCAATTTTTTCATTTGATTTGCAATTGAATGAAGATATATTTCAAAGCTATTTTTGAAAAAATCAACCCCAGGGGTCGCACGTGACAGCCCTTAATGTCCAATAGACAAAGCGTAGCCTACGTCTCGATATATTGATGGGCAGGTATCGATTTGAAATGGAAGGCTCACGGGCACTTTTGAGCCGATTCGAATCACGGCTATTTAGATGAACGGAATGGATACCTTTTTGGATATATTGGTTAGTACTTTGAAAAACTATTTCCCGAGTAGAGATTCTGTATCATGACCCGTTCAACCACCTATACGTATGGTAACCATCCCAGGCGGACACATGCTGATTGATAAAACCCGTCGCACAATCGATAACACAGTGCATGCAAGCGTCGTGTGATTAACTCACCTGAGTTGTCGACGGAGCAGCTGATTCTGTTCTTCGACTTCTCGCACCCTTTCTGCCAGTTTGGCTTCTCTTCTCGTGAAGCCCAACAGGTTATCCGTACCCATGTCTGAAATAGAGCCAAGAACATAAACATTTTTCAAACTACGGTTTTTTTTTTTAAATCTGAAATTTCTACATGAACGAATTCAATAACAATCCTATTGGACGTGGAAAAGAGACGAGAGCGGCAGAGAAATCCACAGCACGCTTTCCCGAAACTCGAGCATGGTAATAATTTTGCATTGCGTAATGCACATGCTGATGTTACATTTCAACTTTTTCCGGGGGGGGGGGGGGGGTGGGCAAAGAACATGTACTTATAGGCATACGCAGAATTTTCTCAAAGAGGAGGGGGGGGGGGTTTGGCTGAAAGCATTCGAACACCCTTCCTACAATCCAATCCCGTCTGTTCAAGACTCTGCTACGAAACTGGGCTGCAAAGGATCTCGACAACGGGATAAATCCGGCGGCAGAGTTAGTTCTGACGTTCATTCATTCTCAGTCCGAACCAGTCGAATCGTGACTCTCACTTATTTGCCAACACCGGCATTGAAAAATCTGAGAGAATGCCCAGGTCAGCGTCATACACCGATTGGTTCGGACAAGACTTCCTTTGACAACGGCTAGCACAAAACAACGGAACTTAAGCCTTCTGGGTAGGAGCAGTAAATTATAATTATAGTGCGCATATTTTTATACAGTTATGAACTCTCATCATCAATTGGCCAACCCTAATAATCCGACGAGAGGAAATGGGAACATTATATATTTCGGGGTTCATTTTATAGAGCATCATGGCCCTTTTGGAGAACCCTAGAGAGGTCTTCCTAACTTTTTGTGCTCGTCTCAAAAATGTTAAAAATGTCGCTTGGTCCCTTTTACATAAAAGCCGTCCATTTGATGTGGGGAAAAAGTTACCCTAACTTACGAGCTACTTAGGCCCAAAATAGAAGATAAGCTTTATAAAAATATTACATGGAATGAATTTGTTATATCAATCTTTTAGATCTGATCTATCTTAAAATTACCTAAAATTTCAGTATTTATTATTTGAATAGGTGCCAATGCTTCTGATTTACCTGGAAACCTTCCGAATTTTCCAGCCTTATTAAAAAAATCGTCCGGTCGGAAATATAAATCTTGCCGATTTTTTCGTTCTTCACAGCAAAATCCCTAAAAGTAGTGCTTGAAGATTTTACCGTTGTAGGCCCGTTGCTCTCTGCGGCGAGACTTTTTTTAATGGGGAGATCAGCTTGTATTCGCACCTCACCTCGCAGTTGCGAACCACAGAAAACGAACGTCAGCCGACCACCACTGCGGTGGGGTTCGAACACGGGACCTCGCGATGCGAGTCCGTGGGTTCGTTATAACGGGATTCGACTGTATTTATAGTCGTATTGCATTGTATTTTTGAGAGTATTATCTTCACAGTGCTGAAAGAGGGGGGGGGAACAGTCTTTTTTCTCGCTCCTCCTCTTATCTAACCTTGAACAAGGGGGACGGTGGGGTGGGGTTGCCGACTCCACCCACTGGCAGTTGATCGATTGGAGAGGGAAGACGGAAAACATATATAAGTGTAAAAACAACTTCAGAAGCCGTGGTATTTTTGGGGTGGCTGAAATTAAACGACATCAAGTGTGACGAGATATCTCGGGATTGCCGCTGAACGGGTTAAGCACCCCTGGCTTATATTAGAGTACGAATTTGAGCCCGAAACGGCCATTGCCTGTGCTGCCATGCCCTGACCAAGGATTTATATCCCCCCCCCCAACGGAAATCAAATAAACTAATCAAGCTACTGCCAGGCCGCAGCAAACAAGGCCATTACATCAATGTTATCATCAAATATGGGGAAAACGATACCGTCAAGCCATCTCAGCAAAGACGCTAAGCAAAACATGAACATAATTAATCATATCGCTGACCCCCCCCCCCCCCACACACACACACAAAATCCGTTAGCATGGAGAGTAATAACATACAAATTAATAAAGAACGAGAGGAAAATGTTTACAAGATATTATTAGAGTAGCCATTTTCCTTTCCAAGGTAAATCATCAGTGAACATTAGTCAGATGCTAACGAACAGAGTAGTAATAACCACGAACGAAGAAACAGGACATGTTTCCGCTTGGAACATAATATCAGGAGGAGTTATAGTCATCATAATAACCAGACGCAAACCACGACACAACGAGCTATTTTTAATTAAGCAATCAGCGTTCTTCTCAGCCGGCGAACACAGGAGGATTAGAGCACGTGTTATTCAGCGCGATGTCACTGACATTTGCATATTTTTTGAGAGCTGATGATGACGATGCGGTGGAACAAGTTATAAGGAGCGAAGAAAGGCGGATGGGTGAAACCATTTACACAATGTTACATGTTAATTTCCATATAATTATGCCAATAACAATCGCCCCCCCCCCGCTTAATCGGATGTCGACGACTCCAGCATACGAAGTAACCGATTATGCGTGGGGGGGGGGGGGCAATTCAATTGCAATTTTACAACGTTGTTAGTTGATTATTCAATCATTACACTCCACTCATAGTTAGAAAAATTGATGGCAGGTGGCGGCACTACACATAACAAGCATAACACAGTTCCAGATCAGATCAGTCAAGCGACCCGCGGCACAGTAAGGGACCCGCAACATATTTAGAGATCACCCATGTGATTCGCGACATGTTTTCAGGTTACAGCTCCATAGCACTTAGGACAACCGCGGGGTGGTCCCACATCAGTCAAGAGGCCGCGGCATATTCCGTGAGCACTTAAGTGGTCCGCGATGCAATTCCACATCACTTGGGGGCCTCTCAAGTATTACGTCATCATCGATGGGGGGGAGGGTTTCGATTTGTTGACTTTTGATGACGGGGGGGGGGGATTGAATAATGCTTACGTCATCAATCACCCTCTATGAAAATGTGAGTTAGGATTCAGAGGGGCAGAGCTGATGACGAAATTTTGCTGACGGGGAGGGGGGGGGGGGTCAAAAATAGCTGAAAATTTGCTTACGCAATACTTGAACGGCCCTCTTAAGGAACCAGCAACACATTTACAGATCATTAAAGTTATCCGCGGTGCTGTTTCGGACAAGTAAATCCTGGCAGCGGCAATCCCGAGACTACTCGTCAAACTTGATAAGCTTTATTTCGGTCACCCCCTCAACTATTTCGGGTTCTTTACACGCTTTCATTTCCAATGTGGCACTTATAAGGGGTCATTAAAGTATTACGTCAGCATCGAGGGAGTTTCGGATTTGCTGACTATGGGGTAGGGGGGGCTTGAAGGTTGCTTACGTCATCAACCACCCTTTTTTGAAGATATGAAATATTCTAAGATGCTGACGGGTGGGGCGGAAGGGGGGGGGTCAGTGTTTTGCTGACAGGGGAGGGGGTGGTCAAAAATGGCCGAAAATCTGCTTACGTAATACTTGAATGGCCCCTAATGCTGATCAGGAAAATTTTAAAAACCGCTTAAAGGTTAAATGTCACAATACACGTTTTTAAACTAATGAAGTGACGCGAACACTTGGCCGTAACTAGGATTTTCGCCGACCGGGGCAAAAACAATATTTTGCCAGCCCCCCACAAGTTAATTCGAAATATTTGTAATATGACGTTCATTGTTCCCACCTAAAACCACCGCTTCCTAAATTTTGCCGCCAGTTACGACCCTGGGCGTAGCACGAACTCTCTTTGAGAGCACCCTTGCAATAAACTGTTCAGATAGACCTCAGGTCTCTTATATTCCGACAGCATCACTGACGGAATCTTCGAAGATCGAGTCCGAAACCCCCCCCCCCCAGCGAACGAATCTCAACCAGTCCCCAGGGGGCGCGTATTGATATTCAACAACAACAACAACATAATTCAATCAACAAATATTCATTCGCGTAAACGCGTACATAACTCCCAGAAAACGTTTAACGGTAATAACAAATAATGATAACCCCCATAGGAAACAATGAAGACTCCAAAAGCCGTCATTCAGACAGCACACAGCCAGTTAGTTATCCCGAAAAGAACCCCCCCCCCCATCCATAGACATTTAGCACCCCTCCCCGCCCCGGGGGAGTCAATCCATCGCCCCCATTCCAGTCCTAATAGCCTCGGAAATTGATTTTTTTTGTCAGGGCCCCCCCACACACACACACGCATTCAAGACAACCGAAAATTAAGTACGCGGATGATCAGGGTGTGGCTTCGTAGGGGCCGTATAAAAATACGCTGGGAAAAATAAGTTATTGTGCGGCGTAACTGCGTATATGCCAGTGGAGAAGTTAATCACTGGCATTAAACACTTGCGGGGCAGTGGCCGAGAACTATTAGGAGTTATTCCATAAAATGATGATCCCGCGGAGCGCCTGTCCACCACTTTGGCGCTCTCTCGTCTACACTCTCTCTCTCTCGGTTTATTAAAACGTTTTCTGCCGGCTTCGGAGGAAAATGCGTTAAAGACCGGCTATTTACAAGCTTCACGTCATGTATTACAAGATGCTTTAAAAGAGGAGGCAAGAGAGCGCGCCTCCCCCCCCCTCCCCACGGTCCGCCGCTCTATATTGCTATAATTACGCTAAATAAATAGGACGAGAAATGCTATTTTCTAGCGGGTTTGCACAGTGTAATTTGCATACCGAGGCGAAATTCTCCTCCCGGGGGGGGGGGGAGACGAGACATGGCGTCAACGCCGGGCGTCACGTGATCGTCCCCCCCCCCCCCCAGGATTTTATGGACGGAAAAATCGAGGATGGAGCAGGGAATAATATGGTGCAAATAAATAAATAATGGCCGGTTATAAATAATGCATTTTAGGCTACACCACTGATCGCGTGGTGGAACATCCCGGCTTATGAGAGGGTCTTTAAAAATAATCCCCCCCCCCCTTTGGAAAGGTTCTGTGGTCATGCAAAAATGATTATCGAATTATAATGATGTTGCCATTCACACGAGTCCTTTATTCTCATTCGCGACCGCTTTAATTTGTTAATGAAGTGAAAAATACAGGGTGAATTCGTATACGGATGTGACCAACTTCAAGGTGATAGAGCAAGGTGGGGCGCGGTAGCCCAGGTCGATAAGATGCTCGCCTAAAGCACCAGAGGCTGTTTAGACGTGTCGCGAGTTCGATCAGAACCCCCGTAGAGATAGATCTATCTCTAGAAGGTGCTGGTCCGATACCTGGTTCGCCCTTGTCAGGAAAATGTCCTGACGCAGGGGTGTAAAAAAAGGCGACATGACCGCGGGAAAAAATTGTTACCGCAGGGAGCCTACATCAAGGGGTTAGTGCACCAACCCCTCGATGAGCATGAAAAAAAAGCCTGCCGCTATCGGCAATAAATTGTAGGCTTCAGTCTAACTAGCCCTCGTGGGCAGAAAATGACCGTGGCGCGACAAAAGTGATCAATGACAGAGCAAGGTGGACTCAATCTTCCTTTAGTAGAGTGCGGACCCTCCTTCATTGGTATTAAAACGTGTTGTGGGTCACTTAAGTTGCCCGGAACACTGTGTGACCTGCAGTGTGTGTGAACAAGTGATCTGCAGGTGTGCCGCGGATCATTTAAGTGATCTACTACTTCGTCAAACGCTGGCCATATCGCAATTTACTGCCATTAATGAGATGGGTTGGAAATGAAGGCGCCGTCTATCGGTGGTCGTCTCAAGCTTTTTTTGTTAGGGAAAAAATCTTGACTATATCCTCCCTCGGATTCGAACCCGGGACCGTAACAGCAACCTTCACGGTGGCAGACAAGCACCTTACCACCACGCCACTCGGGCGTATATTTGAGTGATCTGGAAATATACCGCGAGCTATTTGAGTAATCTGGACACACCGAGGCACGGCCCGGTGCAAAAAAAAAAAAAAAAAAAAAAAAATTTGCGGTTCCTCTGAACAGGAGTTTTCTAATACTCCAGGGTGTCCATGGGTACTCTAGCAGCACCTCCTAGAGATAGAAGGCCTCTGCACGCTGCTCGTGACGCCAGCAAGTAGTCCATTTTCCCTCAGAATATTCAGAGAAAAAAATTCCCTGCTAGTGCCAGTATCATTGTTGTGCGGAAAAGAAATGATCGTTCTCAGAATTGGCGATTTCCATGCCCCACATCCAATCACTACGCGGTATTTGTGAGCCAATCAGGAAGATTCTACGCCGAAATAAGAAACGAAATAGGATGCTGTGGTTCAAAATGTGGCAAACTTGATCGGTAGTCTTAATGACGTCACAGATGAGCTTGGCAACCCGTGCGGAGGCCCTCTATCTCTAGGAGGTGCTGACTCTGGTGCCCGCCAGGTTCACACTGGTGCCCGAACGACTGTAAAACTACTTCGTGGTGATAAAAAATGCCATTTGGCAATAAATATGGACAAAAGTGTCCGCTTCCCAGTAAAAATATTGTGAGTGCGCCCCCAGGCACTTGAAGGTTTAGGGCTCTCAAAGTTAGAAAACGAATTATCTACCCAAGCTCTCAACATTGGAGGACTCGTGGCCAGAATTTTAAGCTATTGTTTTGTTAAGAATTTCAAATCAAAATGTAATCAAAACATTTTTATCCCCCTTTTGCGGCCGCACCTACCTTAGTCCAGCCCTGGGCGCGGGTATTTCGACCAATGTGAAACTGTACCGTGTAAGTGATTCGGAACTACGTCGCAGGTCATTCAAGTGATATGTAAATGTTCCTCACGCGTTAGGATGGAGCCGGGGTTACTTTTTCCCATTCATAAATAAACGGAATGGGTCCAGCAATACTCAATGCTTGATTTTCTAATGAATAGGCGCCTCGTTAAAAAGCACTCGCCCGCAAAGAGAAATCCAGCATAAAAAAATTGGTTCTGCTTTATTTCCTAAATCCAAAAAACAGTTGCTGTTCTTGTTGATATAATGGAGCCATCTGTTGCAAACATCTGGGAGTGGCGTTGCCACGCGTGCGAGCGAATGCATCCTCCTCATTTCGAAGTTTCTGAATTCGGTAACCGTTTATAGCAGTGATTCCATGAGTTTTGTTTTGTTTTGCGGAGCCTTAGTGGATCCGCAGCACTCCAGTCTAAAAAGGAACCGGCTGTCATCCAAATCAATGTGAAACAAAACAGGACTAAGCTTGTCTAGTCGTGCCTAACCGGTGTGCGCCAACAATAACATTGAGCGTAAGTAAGTCTTTTTTTTTTTTTTTCAAACCGAGCACAACTCAGGTCTATCGCCATAGGCAATTTACTACCTAGTGAGTTGTGCCGGAAGTGTAAGTGCGTGTACCTAACAGTCTGAGTGCGTATCTAGTGTTGTGTATGATTTTTCAGTGCTGCCATCTATACCTCAGAAGTGAAGTGAGTGATGTGTAGTGACTGAATATTTGTACTGTTTGTAGGACTGTTGCTCTCTGTGGCGAGACTTTTTAACGGGGAGATCGGCTCGCATTTGCGCCTTGAAGTTGGGAACCACAGAAAACCAACTTCAGCCGACCACCACTGTGGTGACGGTGGGGCTCGAACCCGGGTACCCCGCGATGCGAGTCCGTCATTATGACCACTCGACCACCACAGCGGCCCGTAAGTAAGTCTTGTGAGACTTGCTACCTCAAGATCGGTTTTACACCAGCAGAACTCTACACAATTCCGCAGCGCCAAAAAACAGGTTTTCGTGGCGTGGCTACGCAAAATCGACAATTTAAATCGCCCGCGCCGTGCTACTCACATCACAAAACCGGTTTTTGCACTGGGTAACTATGCAGAGTTTTGCTGGTGCGGTTCCGGATTTAGTGCCGAGCTATAATATCCCAGCCAGAAGTGAGCAAAAATCATTCAGCTAGGGGGGCCGTTCAAGTATAACGTATGCAAATTTTTAGCCATTTTTGACCTCCCCCCCCCCCCGTCAGCAAAATTTCGTCATCAGCTCTGCCCCTCTGAATCCTAACTCATATTTTCATAAAGGGTGGTTGATGACGTAAGCATTATCCAAACCCCCCTCCCCCCTTGTCATAAAAAAACGGCAAATCGGAAACCCTCCTTCCCCATCGATGATGTAATACTTGAATGACCCCTAGCATACAACCGACATTCATAATTAACTAAAGTAGGGCATAAATGCCATGTGCAAATACTACATTCAGAGGACACGTAACATTCTCCTACACGTAGCGTGAATTTTCCCCCCTCCCCAACAGACACCCATTCTTCAAAAAGGGGGCGAAATTGCAACGGCTCTTTTTGGCAAGATTTATTTTTCCGAACAACACCTTCAACCACACAAAAGAAATTCAAATTCAAAATGACACTATAAGAATGATGACAACGTATGGGGAGGAATGAAATGACATGAGGGCAGGAAACCTACTGGATAGAGTGGAAAAGGGAGCAGGTGGGTGGCGGGGGTGGGGGGGGGATTCACGCCTACACACGATATTCACCAGGAGACACACAGAAACAGAATAGTTGAGACAAAACAAATTTCTTTCACCGTTATTTAAATTCCACGCTGGAAGTTTTGTAGTGACACTAGAACTTGAACTTTACTTGTCAAGGAAAATTGCTTAAATTTGCATAGCAATCAAGAGGCGCTTTCTACTGGCGGGGGAGCGAGGGGGGGGGGTCGAAGGGTTGGAGGCAGAACGCGTCTCAACACCACGGAGGTGGGTTCGGGGGGGGGGGGGGAGGGGGAAAAAAGGGGCGCGGGTCCCGCATTTTGGGCATAAAACGGTGGCGTGAACAGATAAGAAGCACAGAGGCTATAGCAAACCAGCAATTTGAAGACAGGAACAAATGACATGCACCTTTTTCCCCCTTTCCTCTCAACAAACACATTTTCCCGTACACCCCAAAATGGCACTCGTGGAATCGAGTAAAAAAAAAAAGGGAAGCGGAGGAAACGGCGAAAATGATTTCAACGATCGTGACGTGAAAACTAATTGCTCGCACTCGCGTGGCCTAATCAAGGCTCTTAACAACAGCCATTACTGTTGAAGAGAAAACGGCCCCCACTAAGAGCACATAAAACGTAAAACCTCCGGTTGCTTTAGATAACTACTGATCTGGGAATTGCTTGGACGTTCTGGAGGAATATGCAGCGCGGAAAACACGATTTAACAAATATATATATCATCTATAGCGGGGGGAAAAAAATACCCTCTTGGTAATAATAACAGGAATCGGAAAAAATCATAAGAAAAAAACCAACCGACAGAAAATGACTTGAAAAGTTGTTAAAAAGTGGCGTTTGCCACTATACGGATCTAAGAAAATCTTTGAATTCTTCCAGAAGCCGGAGTCTAATAAAGATAGACGGGTTGGATTATATATAGTATATACAGTGAAGATGCGAATTTTGTCGCACTCGTTGAGTGTGAATCCTCTTGCTAAATTATACTGAGAAAGCAGCAAATTGGACCCGTGTGCGAAGTGGAATTTTAGGAGACGATAAGAGGACCCGACAACAATATTTTCGTGAATTCTGAGTACTTTAAGGAGATGATGAAAATGAGAATCCCTCGAGTTGTGTATAAATCATCATTTCCTGATGAATTACAGTTGTAAGGTGGGATGGAAGAGTTCACGATGTGAGAACTGGAATGGAGTGATTCTCATACTTACGCTGATAATGACAACCGTAGCTATTTTTTTTTTCAGGAGTGAGACAGCAAACGGACTCTGCTACGGAGGGCCGCTAATATCCCTCGGGGGCAAACCAGCATTTTGGCACCCCTTGTCCTGTAGAATATTCAACAACCCCGCTTCTGGTACAGCACCCTGGGCACTAGACCCGCCTGCTCCCCCTCCAAGTTGGCACCCTGCCGCTACGTACCAGTTTACTAGGAAATCCTCCGCTAATCGCTATTATACAGAACTAGCTATAATACCCGGCGTTGCCCGGGTTTTCTTCAATGAGGCTTTATGAACCACGTGATATCTCCCTCTTTCTTTGAGGGACATGCAAACCGTGTCTAAAGATAACCAATATGGCGACGTGCTGCGCTACTCATGAAATAAACAAATATAAATTTAAAGAAACATAGAAATGAATAGTCCCCTCCCCCCTTTCTTTTGATGGGTGCTAGGTATTTCGATTCCCTCCCCCTGAACTTCAAGTTATCCATCTCTGCCTGTTTCAGCTTCCAAAAATGCTTAATTAAAGCTGTGGAATTTTTTCGATGCACTTTACGGGGCCCAAAACTAATTTTAAAAACATCCTAAACTATATGAATTTATGCAAATAAATATCAAAAGACAATACGGAGACATTAATTTTCATGATTGAGAAGATATAGATAAAAAGTTGAAATCAATGTTATTGCATGGATATCAAACTCAAAAGTAGATCCGGCTAATTATTCATATTTTTAATTTTCTGGGCTTCGTATCTCCAAGTGAATTCAATATTTCAAAAATCGAGAATTCAATTTAATTTTTTAAATTATTGATGTGGCAGGGACCCCCCCCCCACACTAAATTTCTGTATTTATGCAGTTAAATCGACAATTTTAGCACTGATTTCTATGTACTATCATACATATACTAACAGGATTAAAGAAGTGACAAACCGTTGTAAAGGCATATACACGTCTGAAACGCATCGCTAGGGAACCGCGGTAACCAAAGTAAACGTTCGGAAAGTGATTGTTGAGGCCCAAAAACCATTGTTGCCGGACAGTTTTTTGCCCATTTGGGGCATTTGCCCTGGTCTGACGAAATTTTAATGTAGCCTATCGTTCAAGTCGGGTCCCATTTGGTATATATGCAAAATTTGGCGACGATCGATCTAAAATTGTAGATTTGTATAGAGAACACACACACACACACAGAAAATCAATTTTATATATATAGATTCACTGATCAATGTATAGGGGCCATTCAAGTATTACGTCAGCAGATTTTTTGCCATTTTTGACCTCCCCTCCCCGTCAGAAAAATTTCGTCAGCAGCTTAGAATATTTCATGCATCCAAAAAAGGGTGGTTGATGACGTAAGCAACCTTCAAGTCCCCCCTATTCCATAGTCATCAAAAGTCAGCGAATCCGAACCCCCCCCCCCCCGATGCTGACGTTGCTGACGTAATACTTGAATGACCCCAGATTTCGAAATTCTTAAGCCGCGTTCACACTCACTACGCTACGCGATGAAAACAAAAGATCTTACAAGGAAAGGGTAACAAGGTGTCGTCTTCAAAAAGTTTTAAGATAATTACCACTGATTCTCATTCAAATATGCACGAAAATATTAAAAAGTTCGTCGGAATTATTATGGGTCACTCAAAAAAAAAAGTAAATATTAATATTTTTTAGCCAATAGAGGCCAAGAATGAATTTAAGCATTTCACGTACAATCTTTTGGCGACAAATTTGGATCATCTCTATTTAACGAATCGGCCATAAATCTGGTAACCTGGTCCTAACCAAACCGCATGTTAGGAAAAGGAAAACAAATATAAAAGGAAAAAGTATATTATAGATAAAATTTTTTTTAGAGAGGCTACACTTCAGCGAGAAGGCGTCTCGCTGCACTGTAGTGCACAACATTGTGCGTAAAGCATTGTCAGAACGCGCATGCACGTGATTGGCGCGTGCTTTTCTGGCGACTGTTGGTTGGCGCCAACATATTTCCAGGTGACTGTTGGTTAGCGCCAACATATTTCCTGGCGACGTTTAATATAATGTAATACACTTAATTACATAATATACTTAATTCTACAAAGGTTCTTCATCCACAATTGGTACGGTGGTTAGAGCGTGAGGCGCAGATGGCAAAGGTCGTGGGTTCGAGTCCCACAATTTCGGTTGAGGGTTTTCCCTTATTACCATCTTCGTTTTTTAATGTGTGTGTGTGTGTGTGTGTGTGATCTTAAATTTATTTTTTATGTCAATAAAATGTAATTTTTTTAAACAGTTCGACAGGTTAAATGTGACTCATTTACATCACCAATCGCCACATTCATCCTGGTTGTGGTGAAAACTGAGTTGATATTTTCAGTCTGGGGCAGGGGCCCCACTTTTACCACCGGAGGAGCGTACCGAGACGGAGTTCGGCCTACAGGTCGGAAGGGGACTACTATTAATAAAGTAGTCGAAAATACGAGCGTTTGGCGATAAGTTGCCAAGCGTTACAGCCAGAGACACACTCGCGCATGCGCGTTCTGACAATGTCCAACCTGCACAACACCGCAGCGAGACACTCGTTTTCCACACTATCTTAAATTTTGTTCTCTATCGCTCCTACATGCACATGCAGTAGTAGAAAGACATCTAAAATATGCAAAATATCATTAATACTTGTAGAAGTATAGAAAGAAAAAAAGCAACTTCAGCTGATAGGGTTACTATAAAGCTGCGCGATGGCAAAGAAAGAGTAAAGAAGCGACACAGAACTTGCCGGAATTTAGTCCACTGCCGTTTGGAACGCAATATTACGTCCGCGATCGTTAAGGGGGTCCGCAACCCTGGAGTGTTAAAGCGACGTGATTCTAACAACGCGTGATCAAGTACAGCATAGACAAAGAAAGAGGGCAGGGGGGAAAGAGAAATAACAAGTTTCTAGAGAACAGAGGGAAGAAAAGTGCTTCATAGATAGCGCCAGAAGCAATGAGTAGTCAACTGCTATCATTTCTAATAATTTTTTGCGGTTTCAATAATTGCATTCCGTCGCTGATTTTTTTGTTTTCATTTGTTCCTGGTGAGAAGAATGATCTTGAATTTCCCCATAATTTTTTGAAGATGACACCAGGGGAAGCTTTCATAGGTGCCAATACACAGACTTGAAAAATCTGTAGTACGTTTACGTTACGTTTATCACGTAATGACACATTCCAACGAATAAAAGGGAAAACCCGGGGACATTTTTTCGGAATTTCAACGGGTGACGATATACATGTGTCTCTTTTCTCAAAAAGAAAGTTTTTCGCTGTCCTAATTTTCTTTGGCAGTAATTGGCCACTTTGCTTGCTTTTGGCATCATATTTGGTGACAAAAACCGATTTTTCGTACTTGAAATCCCGATTCCCCCATACTTTTTCCTGAGAAAACGGCGTCAGCCTGGAATTGTAAGGACTAAAAGAGTATTTTCACTTTAAGGATTTTCCATTCAAACAAAGCACAATTTGAGTCATCTTCGGAATTTTTTTAAGATACGAAAAATCGGAAGAATCCGATTCCCGATCGGAAGATTTTAATATTTAATAAGGCTGAAAAATCGGAAGCATTGGCACCTATGCGCTTACCTTGTTAGACCAAACTTCTAGGATCATTTCAAAAGGACACCGGGTGCCCTTTGTCCTTTAACAAGTATTATGCCCAGCGACTTCAAGTTTTTCTATTTCCCTACTTTTTCTTTTTGGCTTATTTTCGATCGCACAAAGAAATTCAATACGAACGTTCATCACTCTCTCAGCAATAGGATAAAACCAAATAAAATACCTTCGTCGGACGAAGCAAGGTACAGCAGTAGAAGCGCCGGTATACCACAGGCAGCAAGTATGGCCACGACACTCAAGCGTCGCCTTCGCATCATTCCGCAACACTAGGATGTCTTGTCTCCTCGACGTCGCTACTAACTCCCTTTCGAAGATGGCACGCACCACAGCAAACAACCTCTCGACCACATTGCTAGGGGGGAAAATAAAAACCAAATATGTAACATGAAATTTGCATTTACATAATTACGTATCTGGTAAACATGTGACCACGCAACACCACCACCGATCGGCATTATTATGAAAAATAAGAGAGCACAATCCTGCAAATAATTCTGATATAAATGATAGTAAAAACAAAAAAAACGACTGAACAAACAATTCTGGATCATTGACTTTGTTTAGGGGAGAGCTCTTCAAACAACGTGTCCGTTAAAAAAAAACACATCGTGTATCGATTCAATCATTATGAAATTTTAAAAACGCGAATATTTGCGTCACTCATTACAAGGGCGCAAACATAAGATTGTACTTAAATACGGGGCTCATTTTCTCATATTAGACATCATTCCTTGCGAAGCATCCTCACTTACGACGTGAGATGTTCAAAATTTGTTTTTGTTTGGAGTCCTGGAGGTTGTTACGGTGTTAAAAGATGGTATGAAATTGTTTTCAACATTTAAAAGCGGCTTTTGAAAGTTTTCCTGATCCGCAGAGGAGGAAATCGCTAAATTTTCTGGAAATTGCGACCTATTTTTTCAAGAATATATATTTTTTCCGATTGCGGAGATGATGAACGCTTCCACCACCACAAAATAATAATATAAATAGTAATTAAAATAATTAGGATAATCAAACTATATATAGTTTTCTCTGTTGTTTATGCTGTAGACGTAATCGTACACAACTTCGATAACATTCTTTCTCTCCCTATTTCTGTTATCAATAGGACAAGGATTTTCATGGCCTAAAAGCCGACAGAGAATACGCTTCCACACACACACACACACAAAAGTTAATTTGTGCCCTAAAGTATTTGCACATGGCATTTATGCCCTACTTTAGTTAATTATGAATGTTGGCTGTATGCTAGGGTCATTCAAGTATTACGTCATCATCTATGGGGGAGGGGGTTTCCGATTTGCTGACTTTTGATGACAAGGAGTGGGGGGGGGGTTTGGATAATGCTTACGTCATCAACCACCCTTTATGAAAACATGAGTTAGGATTCAGAGGGCCAGAGCTGATGACGAAATTTTGCTGACAGGGGGTGGGGTGGGGGCGTCAAAAATGGCTAAAAATTTGCTTACGTAATACTTTAACGGCCCCAAATGAAGCAGGTTAAGAGAGCGCTTGTGGGGGTGGGGGAGGGGGTTCAGAAAACGGCTTTGTAATATTACTTCAGAGGTCGAGTCACATAAAACTTATAGAACTTTAGGTCGAGTGGTCCAATATTCTTGAAATTTTAGGCCCCAAAAAGCACTAATACATATTAACTATCGAAGGACAATGCTCTTACGGCCGTGTTCACCAACACAGTTTAAAACTGCAATCCGCAGGTGAAAGGATTGAAGATCGAAACGGATTGGTTAAATTGAGGATTTTTTAACCGATCCGTGTCGATCGCTAATCCATTAACCTGCGATTGTAGGTTGAACCGTGTTGGTGAATACGGCCGTACTATATACACGCATATATTTTTTAAAAGTCAATCAAATCACGAAAACATTTCCAAATTTCGTCAAGTCCAAAATTTTTTTTTCAAATATTCCATTACACTATTGAGGAGTGTATTCCATTACACTCCACCCACACGAATTGAGTTACAGCACAATTTTCGGAACATCAACGCGTGTGCGTAAGAGATTCCCAACAGCGTTCCTTCAAATATTTTTCATATTTAGAGCATTAAACTCATCGATATAGATGAAAAGCGATTATGTAAAAGCAGATAACACCAATAACATGCAGGTTTTAAAAAAACACAAACACATACACTAAATCCATAAACATGAACTGAAACAGCAGTTGGGCACAAAAATAGATGGCACAAAAGCCACCGAATGATTAGCAAAACAGCATTATCCGAAAAACAGGAATCGAGCTCGTGTTTCACGATTCGTATCTCTATTGGCCAAACATAACATTCTTTTCGCAGCTGAAGCGATATGCAAATCCTGAACCGTATAATTGATCGTTTTTTGCTTTTTTTTTGTCCTGTCCTACGGCGAACACACACGTACGTAGAACGAGAGGAACTCCCATTCGTGATGCGAAATAAATGGGAAAACGGCCAAACAAATGAACTAAGTTTTTTTTCTCTTGTTGGTGGATGTGCTCAAACAAAATAACGCTCTAATAGGTCCATTTCTATTTTTCTTACTCGTCCGTTTTGAAAACGTGCAATTTTCGCACGAGGAATAATTCCAATAAAATAGAGGAACGCGTCGTAAACATAATTATGTCACTTACGGGGGAGAAAGCATACCCTCCCCCCCCCCACTCGGTCGAAGAATATGAAGCCGCTCATAATAACCGAGGATAAATCGAACCGTAATGCGTTCTCCAATGAATCAAAATAATCGGCGGAAGCAATGCGTATGAGGCCTTTTTATGTAAACCCGAAAAAGGTCTCTCCGGTAATTTCGCAAATGCAAAAACGACGGAACCATTAATTTCGAGTCCAATCAATGGAAAACGCATAGAAGAGAAATATATGGTATTGTACCGGCTTTTTATCACGGTACGACAGATTCGAAAAACAGTGCTTTTTGCTTTTTTTTTTTTCTCGCGTTATAACATACCCCTATTTTATAAATCTATGTTATCCATCTACATCAAGGGTGCTCACAACCTTTTACAGAGTGTGCGGTCACTTCACCGGTTTGGATGCGTGACGGCGGGCCACTTGAGCGGTCTGTAAATGTGCCGCAGGCCACTTAAGTGAACTGCAAATGTACCGCGGGATGCTAAAATGATCTGGAAATGCACCGCGCAACACTAAGAATTATCAGTTTTTCTTCCTGTATCACAAAAATCCCCCTTCCCGAGAATAAATTTTCGCAAATCGCATTAAAATATACCAATTCCTTCGATTTTTTAAAGAATATTCAGACGAATTTATACGGCACAATGAACTGGAAAAATTTAGAAAAAAAAATTAGGTAAAATGGATTTTCTGACCATGTATTTGGGGCCACACCGCACCATAGACTGTTAATCGAGACTCGGATAACAGAGGGTACCTACTGTTACTATATTATTTTAGTTTCCTACTATAACCTTCTTATACATAAATGTGAAAGCATATATGTATATGTTTGTTCTTTAGGCCGGTATTACACTATAAAAGTTTGATAAAATCCCTTTTATAAAACTTGAAAAATCTAACCAATAAGATTATTGGCTACATTCCAGAAAATGCAACCTGTGACCTTATTGGCTGCACTTTTCAAGTTTTATAGAAGGACTTTTATCAAAGTTTTATATTGTAATACCGGCCTTATACAAATCTACATTTTAAATGTAATTAAATTTTACATCTAAATTTAGCCCAGTCGTCGTCAAATTTTGCAGATATGCCAAACAGGACGGGTTTTAAACCACAAGCTATTTTAAAAGTTCATTAGAAATGGGAGAAAAATCGTCGGGCAACAACGGTTCCTGGGGCACCAATAATCACTTTCGGAATGCTTACTTTGGTTACCGTAGTTCCCCCTAACAATGCGTTTCAGACATGCACGTCTTCACAACGGTTTGCCACTTCTCTGACGCTGCTGCCAGTATTATGTACAACAGTTTATTCCTTTATAATGGTTCGTCACTTTTTTTCCAATCCTCCCAGAAATTGAAGAAAAACCGGGAAAAGCGCCGGGTATTTTCGCTAGTCCAATATAAATACTTGCGCAGGTAAACCATACGATAAATAATAAAATAATAAGGAACACACCTCGACCCTCTAAGAACAAGCACGAGAAACAAACAAAAAGAAACCACAACTTCACGGATATAGCGTCTTTTTATAACCCCCACTTCCATACATAAATTTATCAGACCCTACACAGGTATAAACCGCACGCACACACACACACACACGCACACCTTCCAAGCAAACACATTATCTCCTCTGAACACTCACAAAACAAATCGCAAACACCTCGAGAGAAAGAAAGAAATCCTTTGGCATAAATTTTAAAATGCAAACACACATTAAAAAAAACAAAAAACTAAATAAAAATTGAAGATAAAAAAGTACCCATTTTTTTCCCTCCCCCCCCAGTTCTTATTCCGACAACACAGAAGCCATTTGTCAAGAAAGCGAAAAACCTAAAAAGGTAGGCGCGCGAGAGCACCGCAACCACCTACTAAAACGCGGCGTTCCCATGACTTGGGGAAAAAAGTTCCCACGTAGAAAGAGAGAGAGAGAGAGAGAGACGGGGAGCGAGCGGGGTTGTGTGGCCCCCCGCGTACGCCCATGCAGTGGCGTAGAGGAGGGAGGATAGAGATGGAATCGGAGCGTCGGGAGCCCCGAAAATCTCTCCCGTAGAAAAGAGAGAAACATTTTGTAAAAAAAAAAACTTTTTCTTCTATGATACGCCTGAAAAATTACGACGGTGTAGCCACGCATATATGAATACATATATCGGTCGGTAAAGGTGAGGCGGAAGAGAAATATATACATAAATGAGAGCAGCTCCTCCAGAGTTTGCGGCAATTTATCATTTTTTTTTTTTTTTGGAAATAGTTTCAACAGTTAGGGAGGACCGCTCCCTGGCCCGGAGGAGGATTCCGCTACCGAAGATTTATATACAGACCCTGTGTGAAATATTTACGGGAGGAAATGTATCTGGTATCGAATCCATGTTATCAATTCTCACGATTATTTGGTTGTTTTTTTCTTTGGCTGAAATGTATTCCAACAGGAGTTTATAGGTTAATATTTAGTTCAAGGGTGCTCAACGAAACCCGGAAATTTCATCTCCGACATTTCGTCCCCGGTGCATTTCAACCCCCGGAAATTCCTCCTAACCTAACAGTATGCGTTGGCCGAGTGACTGTGTGAGTGATTGACCAACAGGAGGTGCCGTCTCAACGCATGGGCCCACCCGGACACGGTCCGGGGGCCTCAGAAAAACAAGAAGTTGTTGAATTTTATGAGAATTTTCCAGGTAGGGGCTCAGAAAAATCACTTGGCCCGGGGGCCCATGATGCTCTTAAGACGGCCCTGCCAACAGGTTGAATGAGTGAGTGACCGTATGAATGAGCGTATGAGCGATTCACTGTATGCGTGAGTGACCGTTTTCGTGATCAAGTTAGATAAAGCTTTATGAGAGACCACGTGAGTGCAGCCAACAGACACATACTCTCTGTCCCTCATTCTCTAGCACATAGTCTCTTAAACTTTTTTTCCATCGCCCCCCTTCATCGGAAATTTTTTCCTCTCATCGCCCCTCCCCAACCCAAGTAAATCCATAGGATCCTACGCTAAATCAGTAGGTTCTATCGCCCCCTTGGACCATTCCATCGCCCACCAGGGGGAGATATTGCCCACTTTGGGAAACACTGCTTTAACATAACATATGATTCTCTGGTTGGTGGGTGCTCGGCAGTTCTCGTGATAGCACTGGGGGATGTGTGTTGGCGGGCAGGTGTCCAGTGCTTTGTTTGCCCGTGTGGCTGATCTTGGGGGCCGCGTGGGGTAAAGATGATATCATAATCCGGTGGCGACCTTTCAGTTAGAAATTCCTTGGAATATGTACTGGGTCACCGTTCTGTTAGGATGATTAGGATCATGATGTCTGTCGCTCATTCGTATGGTCTCCACACACTCACTTGTTCAATCACTCGTTCAATTGGTCACTCTTACGGTCACTAACTCAATCGCTCAGTAATAAGGCCACTCACTTGGTCAGTCATGCGGTCATTAACTTGATAACTCATTCAGTCAATTGGTGACTTACACGGTCAGTGCAGGATGGGGCAATGATACTTACGTCAACCACCCTTTTTGAAGATATGAAATATTCTTAATGGAATTTAATTCGGTGCGCCAAAAACGGGAAAAACGTTTGGATAGTTATTGGGCACCTGAACTGACATTCCCCCTATTGATAAGTCCCCTACAGAGCCACTTTAGTGATCTCTAAATGTTTCACGTATCCTTCAAGTGCTCTGGAAATGTGTCTGGGCCGCTCAAGTGCTCTGGAACTGTGCCACGGATCACTCAAGGGATCCCTAATTCTGCCACAAATCACTTAAGTAATCTGGGAATATTCCGCGGGTAACTTCAGTGATGTAGAACCACACTGGGGGCCACAAGTGGTCTAAAACTGTGCCACATGTCGCTCAAGGAATCTCTAAATGTGCCACGGATCGTTTAAGTGTTCTGGAACTGTGTCGCGGGTTACTTAGGTGATCTTTGAATGTGCCACGGGCCTACTTCAGTGATCTGAAAATGAATGTGGCCCGGGCCACTTAACTGCTCTGGAATTGTGCCACGGGTCATTTAAGCGATTTGTAAATGTGCCGCTTAGTTCATTTTTACAAAATTAGGTTTGAGGTGGGCAAGCCAATCAGGCAACCTTCAGGGCCACATTTGGTCTACGGGTCAAGGATTTACCATACATGACTTAAAGGGTGGGTCGCAATGAATTTCCTAAAGAGAAATTTTGAGTTTTTTACCCTTCAAATAGCATTGAAATTAACAACAATATAAAGGTATTTTCTTCCAAATTTTAAATATTTTGCATTAAAAATAATTTTTTTTCGTCTGGGGGGGGGGGGAAAGGAGGCGCACGAGCCCCATAAGCCCCCCTCCGGCGTAAGTTTTTGACCCCACCATATATGCGGCAGTGCTGACGAAATTTCGCTGACAAGGTGGGGGGAAGGGGGTCTGAGTTTTGCTGACAATGGGGGGAGGGGGTCAAAAATGGCTAAACATTTGCTGACGTAATACTTGAACGGCCCCTATTACATATTCGGGTGAAAAAAAAAGAAGACATTTTTAATATATTTCTGAAAGATTTATTAGAACCGGAATTCAGTCATCACTGCAAAAATTATTGATTAAATTCATGAAGATTCGCACAACGAGAGACAAAGTGATATTTCTCAATGCAATTAACTCGACTCCAGCTCGACTTTTCGCGAGTTTAATGAAAGCCCCGAGCGATAGTGAATGATTATTACGAGATCGATGGTGATGTGTACTTTCGTGAAGAGCTCTATTGAAAGATTCTTCTGAGATTTTATAGCTTTATGAGTGAAATATCTTTCAGACAATTCGATATAAACGCAGTTATTGTGAAGTTCGAACCCTCTTTCTACACATATGCGCGAGTAAATCGCTGTTTAGGCTTTGTAGAATAAAGAGGAGAAATCCTAATGAAATACAGATTTCAGTTTGAAACTCGCAAAATATAAATATTTCACCGACTTCAAAAAAAGGTTATCCCGCGGCGACAGCACCGCCTCGTGATTTGAATACCCGCACTTTGAAGAAACCGAGATAAACAATGATGGCGTATAGAAAATAGCTGGAAATAGGGCAAGAATGAAAGACATACTAATAGAAAATAATGCTCATAATGAAAGTGAAACATATAGCAGTATCTAAAAAAAAAACAAAAATTAAATTTTCTAAATCTAAACTTTTGAACTTTGACTTCAACTGCCAGTGCAGAACTTTGAACGAAATAGGAAGGCTGAAAGAAGATGAAAAAAGTGAGAAAGAACGACAAAAGAAAAAGTTGAGAAGAAAAAGTAAGAATTAAGTAGTAAAGGGGGTTAACCTTTTGAAAGGCAATGACGAGATATCTCGCCTCTATAGAAGCCTCTTAATTTAGCATTGGCAGGTTCAGATATTCCGTGAAAATGATTTTTAAATGAAAATCTTTTCCCGGTACCCCTTGGTTTGCACCTGCTGAAAATCGGAAGAAAGCCTAAATGCTGAAAAATTGCAGCTTAAAGGGTTAAGTATAGATACAGTGATCAATTTACGCAGAAATGGTAAATAGTAAAGAGCGGGGGGGGGGGGAAATGAAAGGGGTGGGAAACAGAAACGAGAGAAAGGAGAGATTATAGAGAAAGAAAGATAAGGAATGATATTGTAAACGAAAATCGGCAGAGGGGGGAAAAGGTTTCGGGAAGAGAAAGAAAGGAGAAATGAAGTTAAGGGAAAGAAAGGAAAGAAAGAAATAAGATCAGCAAAAGAAAAAAAGAATGAGGTATAGGAAGATCAGGAAAAAAAGAGGAGAGATGAAGATTGAAGAGACAAAAAAAATTCGATTTTTTAAGATCAGTGAAAGAAAGAAAGGGTAATCTAGGAGGTAAAAAGATAAGGTAATCTAAGAAAGATAGGGTAAGGAGGATAGATGAAGATGAGAAGACTGAAAGAAAAGAGCTAGATCTTGGAAGACCAGTAAAAGAAAGAATGAGAGATACAGTGGAATTCAGTTTTAACGAATACCGTTATAGCAAAAATCTTGTTTTAGCAAACACTTTTCTATTCCCCGAGATTAGTTTACATAGGAACAATGCAAAAACCTGGAATTCCTCCATAACGAACTGATTTCTCCAGTCTCTTGGAGTTCGTTATAACGGGATTCGATACATAGAAAGAAAGGGTAAGATATGGTGGTAGATATAGAAAGATAAAAGAAAAGATACAGAGAAGAGATGAAGATCAGATAGAAAATAGATATTGGAAGATCAGAAAGAGAAAAACAGCAAGATCGGTAGAGAAAGATAAAGGAAAGACAGAACGAAAACAGATTGATATATGAAGAGAAGAAAAAGAAGGAGGGGGGGGGGGACAAAGATGAGAAGGCAGAGAAAGAAAATACCAGTAAAAGAAAGACAGATATACAGAGGCAAGTAAAAGAAAGGAAAGAAAGACAGATATACAGAGGCAAGTAAAAGAAAGGAAAGAAAGACAGATATACAGAGGTAAGTAAAAGAAAGGAAAGAAAGACAGATATACAGAGGTAAGTAAAAGAAAGGAAAGAAAGACAGATATGCAAAGGTAAGTAAAAGAAAGGAAAGAAAGACAGATATACAGAGGTAAGTAAAAGAAAGACAGATATACAGAGGTAAGTAAAAGAAAGGAAAGAAAGACAGATATACAGAGGCAAGTAAAAGAAAGGAAAGAAAGACAGATATACAGAGGCAAGTAAAAGAAAAGAAAGAAAGACAGATATACAGAGGTAAGTAAAAGAAAGACAGATATACAGAGGTAAGTAAAAGAAAGACAGATATACAGAGGTACGTAAAAGAAAGGAAAGAAAGACAGATATACAAAGGTAAGTAAAAGAAAGGAAAGAAAGACAGATATACAGAGGTAAGTATAAGACAGGAAAGAAAGACAGATATACAGAGGTAAGTAAAAGAAAGGAAAGAAAGGCAGATGCACAAGAAAGGAAAGAAAGACAGATATACAGAGGTAAGTAAAAGAAAGGAAAGAAAGGCAGATGCACAAGGAAGGAAAGAAAGACAGATATACAGAGGTAAGTAAAAGAAAGGAAAGAAAGACAGATATACAAAGGTAAGTAAAAGAAAGGAAAGAAAGACAGATATACAGAGGTAAGTATAAGAAAGGAAAGAAAGACAGATATACAGAGGTAAGTAAAAGAAAGGAAAGAAAGACAGATATACAGAGGTAAGTAAAAGAAAGGAAAGAAAGACAGATATGCAAAGGTAAGTAAAAGAAAGGAAAGAAAGACAGATATACAGAGGTAAGTAAAAGAAAGGAAAGAAAGACAGATATACAGAGGCAAGTAAAAGAAAGGAAAGAAAGACAGATATACAGAGGTAAGTAAAAGAAAGGAAAGAAAGACAGATATACAGAGGTAAGTAAAAGAAAGGAAAGAAAGACAGATATGCAAAGGTAAGTAAAAGAAAGGAAAGAAAGACAGATATACAGAGGTAAGTAAAAGAAAGACAGATATACAGAGGTAAGTAAAAGAAAGGAAAGAAAGACAGATATACAGAGGCAAGTAAAAGAAAGGAAAGAAAGACAGATATACAGAGGCAAGTAAAAGAAAGGAAAGAAAGACAGATATACAGAGGTAAGTAAAAGAAAGACAGATATACAGAGGTAAGTAAAAGAAAGACAGATATACAGAGGTACGTAAAAGAAAGGAAAGAAAGACAGATATACAAAGGTAAGTAAAAGAAAGGAAAGAAAGACAGATATACAGAGGTAAGTATAAGACAGGAAAGAAAGACAGATATACAGAGGTAAGTAAAAGAAAGGAAAGAAAGGCAGATGCACAAGAAAGGAAAGAAAGACAGATATACAGAGGTAAGTAAAAGAAAGGAAAGAAAGGCAGATGCACAAGGAAGGAAAGAAAGACAGATATACAGAGGTAAGTAAAAGAAAGGAAAGAAAGACAGATATACAAAGGTAAGTAAAAGAAAGGAAAGAAAGACAGATATACAGAGGTAAGTAAAAGAAAGGAAAGAAAGACAGATATAAAAATATAAAAAGGTAAGTAAAAGAAAGGAAAGAAAGGCAGATGCACAAGAAAGGAAAGAAAGACAGATATACAGAGGTAAGTAAAAGAAAGGAAAGAAAGACAGATATACAGAGGTAAGTAAAATAAAGAAAAGAAAGACAGATATATAAAGGTAAGAAAGAGATAGAGATAGAAAGATGAAGAAAAGAAACAGAGGACAGATGAAAAAAAGATAAAGGCAAAACAACAAACAAATATCGAAAGATCAGAAAAATAGAGGAAAAGATGGAAAAGAGAAAGAAAAATGTGTTTTACAGAAAAAAAAAATCCGACAAATAGAAAAGTAGAAAAAAAAGGCGAGACAAAGTGAAAGGAAGAAATGAAGCAGTGGAGTAGCCAGAGCAGAAACAATCTTCTTTGTCCTTTGAAACATCTCAATCTGAGAAAGTGAATGAGACAAACAAAAAAACAATGAAGATTGAATCCAAAAAGAATTAACCTCATATTAACATAATACCAAACTCAGACTAACACAAGAAAGTTATAATTACTTTAAAAATGTCGACTAACAACACGTTTTCAGAATTTAAATTTAAAAAAAAAAATCATTCAAAGAGAATTATGCAAAAAAATATAATAATAATAACAACACAGCCACACCACGAGTATCCTAATTTAGTCCGGAGACAAAAATCTGTTGTGAATAATGCTCTTTGCTCTTAACGACTCGCTAATTAACTCGCTAATTTTGTGTACAGTCGGCCATTTTTCAGCAGCCTTTTCTAGTGGAACGAAAAAAAAAAAGAAGGAAAAGCATAGAAGCGGTTGTGAGGAAACTACCACCTCGTCCTCAGGTCCTTATTAAGAACAAAACCTCCGCACGACTCACATTTTCTCAACACACTTGCAGAATATGTAAATGGAATTTATAATTTAATTCCTAGGAAAGAGACACACAGAAGAAGGATTTTTGTAAGCACTGGTGATTTTGGTTAATTTTTTTCCCCCACCACTCAAATCGTATATCTCTATATACAGGGAGGGCAAAAAAAGTCCGTAAATTGAATAAAAACCAGAGAAATGACCGAAATAAGAAACGATTTGCAGGGTTAGCATCGCTAAATCAAGGGAATTTTTTTTAAGACAGGAAAAAAAAAAAAAAAAAAGCCGATGGGTGGCGCTGACGTACGCAAGTCAGAGAAAAGATACGCAAATAACAGACAGAATGCCTCCAAATCGTTTATTGCAACAGTATGTGTTCCACATGGCCACCACCACCACCACCACAGGGAATAACACATTGCAGGCGAGTCACAAATCCGGCAACGGCAGAGTGCAGAAGGCCCACATACCCGGTTTACAAAGGTGAATTGGTTGTGGATTATGTGGATTAGCAGCACAAGTTCTCATAACCGTCTCATCTGCATATTTCCACCGGAATCGCTCGTACTAGCGCCCCCTATCGGCTGTTTTTTGAGTTATTTCTTCATGTCTTAAAAAAAAAATATCCGTGACCTAGCGATGCTAACCCTGCAAACCGTTTTTCATTTTGGTTATTTTTCCGGTTTTTTTTTTGGATCTAATTTTTGCGAAAAGCATTGTGCGAACCCCCCGTCAAGCATATGGATAGCAGAAGCTGTTCAAAGTTTTACGTGGAGTTCTGGAAATAAGGGACATAATAAAACGGGAAATATCGTCCACAAGTGCTACCGTTTTCTCTCACTACGCAAACGACTTTAGGATTCAAAAACAATCATCCACATTTTGCGCCCGATTAACTATTTATTAACATACACAGTCTGGCACATATTCAAAGACAAAAATCTCACTCAAAAACGATGAATGGATCATCAATAAATCAGGGATCAGTAAATAAATCACTCCATATCAGTTACCCACATCAGAATTACGCACTCAATCAATTCATCGACTGCAGATGAACATGTCCTCGATACGAACTCGGTGACTGATGAACATCCCCCATCGAATACATATATAGTGCTCCCGTAGCATGAATCCGAACTATATACCCCTCCCAAACCCAGTCACATTAATATTAGTTACAATAACTACCGACACAGCGGGGGAATGAACATGCATATACTCATGCTGAGCGATGTCTACTCATGATGCATTATGATCACGGTACATACCCGGGTTGAGCTATCGATTCGCTGGTGCCGTTATTAAAACCGAGATACGATACAGTGGGTACACACACTCGCATATTAGTTCGAACATATTCACTGAAATGGCAGCGGGAATGCCTCTCGTTGCTTACCAGCATATGATGTATACATATTTAAAGCGTATTGGTACTATTGTCAACGCCGGGTGATACGTCATCTTCCGAAGCACCGAATAATTAATAGCGGAACATGATAAATTGGATTAGACTAATACACTGGGAGAGAATATGCATTAACATTCCAAAAATCGATAGCGGTTATCGAAATTAAACGTAAATAACGACGTTAGTTTTGTGTGCGGGGAGAGGGGGGGGGGGAGGGTATTCAATAGCATCACCACGTGGTAGAACTGTTTGAAGAGGATGGGCGGAGAAGGGGGGGTTTCGGTCCGGGATCCAGAAATTTCAGCGGGAATGATAATTTTTCAACCGAGAACCAACTAAAAGCTTTGATGTTTATGAAACGGGGTTTTCCAAAATCACGGAAACGGAGTAGCCTCCACGTATACACATTAGACACGCTCCGATTGGACTAATTGAGTCGCGGATACTTCCAAGGAAACTCCCCCCCCCCCCCCCCCCCCCCGCATACGTTACACCGACTGCAGCTTTCATTTCAAAAGACGGTTTTAAAAGCCACCAAAGTCGAAATATACTTGGAGCGACCGTTCACGCATCGTTGTCCACAGCGCAATTGATGTCTTATATATATATATATACGCCTTTAAAACTTGGGGGGTGGGGGGGGGGAAGGTGCATTCCTCGCCACTTTTGCAGTTCTTGCTTCTTCTCCTTGATTAATTTTCTTCTTCTTCGCACGAGATTATGTGTCGTAAGAAGCTTTATACATCTCTAATTACGCTCCCGATGTAAGGATTTTACATCGGGAGCAGCTCATTTGCCATTAGCCGCGAGTGTCTTTTCAAGTCACACTCTCGTACTGAGAGAATTTTCATACACTTCCATTTTGCCAGAGATATCACTTCGTTATTATTTCCTAATGACAAATGCATTTTCGAACCGCTTCGACTAACAGCTCAAGGAAGTCCCTTCACTTCCCTCAATAGCATGGACAGACCGGAGTTGTTATGCTCGAGTTTAGAAGAAGGTGGAGGTGAAAAACTTTGAACCAAGTTGTCCCCCCTCCACCTTCTTCCAAACTCCAGAACAACTCCGGTCTGTGCAGATGTGAAGATATATTTTCGAAAGAGAGAAAATTCAACTGCCCCTGCGAGGAATCGAAACCACGTCCTTTCACTTTCCGGGTGAACGCCCTACACCACTAGACTGCAGAGGCAACGAATATCTCAATCTTTCCTTGGAGCTCGCGTGCACTAAACGGGACCGTACATGGACGGTCGGACCTAACTCAGACCAAAGTACACCTGAGTAAGGTTTGGCCTGAGTTAGGTCATAAGTTTTTTAACAGCCAGCTGATAAAATTTTTTGTATGGATAGCGGATAGTGACATCATCCTCGGATAAGTCGCCATCTGTTGGCAATGTCAGCAATTCTGAGCTTTGGCCTGAGTTACGTCCATGTACGCACGGTTCTATATTCCCATACCATGTAACGGTTGCACGCTGGAATAACTTCATTGGGCTGGCGTCCGCGCCTTTCATTCACTGTGACGCAGATTTGCATACGGTTTCCTCTTCCCCAGGTTACATTTCCACGCACGGTGGTGTTCTTTTACTCCCGATAAATAGCAACACGAATGCCGTTTTAACGTTTGCGGAGCGGCCGTTCATTTATGTCAGACCATGCATTCTTTGATGACAATTTGTTTGTACTATCACCTCTTAAAGTTTTCCCCCATCTTTTCTGAATCACCCTGTATACAGAAACTACATATGCCTATACGTCGCCTTCTGGCGGCCATACTGTCGAGAAGAACGATTTCTCTCAAACTTTCTTTTGTGCGCGTCATAATATGATGCAGAAATTATGAAAGGGACATGGCGAAAATAATGATATTTCACTTAGAGAATTTTAAGTTAATTTTATTCATTCGTGGTAATCCCTAATCGTGATGCATTACACTAAACTCAGTATAGAATATAATCGAACAAGGGCACTCTCACTCAATTACTATGATTTATACAGAAAAGGTCACATAATGACCAATATTAAAGTTTGGATCACTCACCGTCATCCCGTGAAGGGTCTTAACGATGATTCATTTCACCCACCAGTCATTAGGCTCTCGACCCGGGGTTAACGGGGGGGGGGGCGAGAGAGAAAGAGTTACAGCATACACGACATGTTGGCCCACCGACTTCCAGAATTTCTCTGGCGAAAAGCCTCGTGTGTTCTCACACCTAGTCGGTGAAGACTCTTGCCATTGGTTGAAAGAAATCGCCTGATATTTATCAGGGTTTTCATTGGCTCAGAGACGCGCTGTCTGTCCCAGGTGACGAGAGAAAATTGTGATTGTGCTGCGCAACTAGTACGCATTTCAGTACACAAGTGCGTCGTAGAATTCCTGGCGAGGGAAAAGAGAACACACGTGTTGCTTTTAATGTATTTATGTGGAGTTTGTGGTTTCGGGGGTGGGGTGGGGGAAAGTGAGTGTTGGGTGCGATCATGATAATACTACCAGCCCGTGACAAGCCTTATTCGGTCCAGCCTCGACACAAGTGTGGCCACCTAGCTTTGTCTGGAACCTCGAAGTTTCAAGACCCCACAACCACCGACACTGTACCGCATCTCATTCCATCAGGCAATTCGACGGGGCAATAAAAGAAAATACGTTCGTACTACCTTAAAGTCAAGCCCGATCGATTCTGCGGGGATCTGCACCCAAGAAACCTTTTCAAGTCAGTTTAACACTCAATCAAAACGAAAGCTACGGTTTTCCCGAGGAACGATTTCAAGACAACAAACACGAATTTATAAAGTATATACATTTAAAGGCCATTAGCGCAACGAAAGCCTTCCACAAACTCCGATTCCACCCACCTCCCAGGCATGAATTCTTTTCCAGAAAACTCGATCCTGTTTAAAGTTTCCCATACAGAAAATCTTTTTTTCCCGCTCCCGCTTTTTCGGGAGGGAAAACCTTAAAAATTCATTAACTGTCAATGAAAAATAGTCGACCGCTGAACCAGGAAAATGGATCCCCTCCCCTCTTTTTATTCAACCCCAAGAAACACTTTTATTATATCGAACGGACAGTTTTTCGCTCTTTATACAAGCTGCACAGACCCTTTCTCTCTCTCTCCATCTTGCTGTTGGAAACGTTAACGTGAAAATGTATTAAGGAAAGGGAGGGTGAAACACAAGGAGGAAAAAGACTGGAATGAGAGGCATTCGGGCTCAGAGTCACCGCCATCCATTTACTATAATCCCGCTAGAGAAGGGGTCAGTCGACCTTAAAATGAGATTGTTTGAGACTCAATTGACTCTCAAAATATTCGCTGCCGTAAGAGGACTGTTATACTGCAAATAATAGGAGAGGGTGGGGAAAAACCTTCGAAGTGTTTCGGGATCGAGTTTTCGTGTTCTTAGACCCACTTCAATCATGCCAGGGTACAGGGTGTCCTGTGAGTGCTTAGCGAGGCCTTTATCTCATCAACCGCCCGTCGTAGAGGTGTGATTCCGATTTAAAAGATGCCCAACACGTGTTCGAAAATTATCCTACACCAGTTTTGAGGGTGAAAATAGAGTTTGTAACAAGATGAAAAATTAAATTTTTATACGGTCCCCCCCCCCCCCGTCTTCTGAATTCCAATCAGAAAATTGTTGCCCTGTCGATCCTGACGCCAAAAAAAAAAAAAAAAAAAAAAAAAATCCACGTTTCCAAGTGCACAGAGACATTTGAATTCGAAAAACCGAGGAAATTCGGGAAAAACCAGCGATAACTGTGGAAAAAACCGTTTTACCAGCACTTAATGTGTGCTGTTCTTTCCCAAATTTCCTCTGCTTTTAGAGAATTCGAATGTTCACATGTGCAAATATTGCGGTAGCATTGGGAGTGCTAGCACCCGCTTGAGCAGGGCCGTCATTTCAACTTTTTCTGGGGGGGGCAAAACACATGTACTCAATGTATGTGTGTGTGTGTGTGTGTGTGTGTGTGTGTATATATATATATATATGGGTCTATAGCATTTTTAGTGTATTTTCAAAAGCCGGGGGGGGGGGGGGCAACGGCGCTTCCCTGCCCCCCCCCCGAAATGACGGGTCTGCGCTTGAAGACTTTTTCCTTAGCATGGAAAGAAATGGAGAGCAGTTATTGGTGAAAAATGTTTTTTGTTGGCATCTGGAGAGACAGGGCAACAATTTTGTAATTGAGAGTTGGGGGCCGTATGAAAATTTAGATTTTTTTTATTTTCCGACACTCTGAATTTTTAGTCTAAAAATTGCTACAGGGTGATTCCCGAACACATTTTGAGCAATTTTTTAAAATTTGAATCATACCTCTACGATGGACGGTTGATGAGATAAAGGCCGTGCAATCGCTTACAGGACACCCTGTATAACTTGATATGAGTTTTAGGAAAATTTCAAAAATGCCATTTGATTGACATTCCCAGGTTCAAACCCGAGGGAGGACATAGATATTTTCCCTAACGAGCTGGACGCGACCACCGATAGATGATTAACCAATCTCATTAATGGAAGTAAATTGCCATATAATTGCCATATGGCCAGAGTTGGTGTTTGGTGGAGTGGTTGATTGACAGGACGGGGGGAGGGTGGGTCATCTCGAACATGTCATCGGTAAAAACTCTCTGCACGGAGCTATCTGGGCTCGGATTACCGAAATAAGAGGGTTTTAAGATGACGAGATATCTCGGGATTGCCGCTGTAAGGGTTAATCTGAGGTGGTGTCGGTCCCGATTATCCATACTGCATCCAATTCAATCAGCATGACTAATGTTTGACTACTGCTTGATGTCCGGTAGAAAGTGCAATATATAGTGGAGGGGGGGAAGGGTATTTTCGCAGACACTAAACGGACCTACAACATGCTACACAGTACTAACACAACATGGAAATTCAAGCATTTAGCATCTTCAGTTCCAAATATATTATAGTAGTACATCTTACTTTGAATCTTGTATTTGAATGAATAGCGTCAAAGGGTCCCTCTGGCACCATTAAATAGGGGGCCCCTCCGAACTCATCGTATAATCTGATTATCTTCCGTTATATGCCTGATATCGCACATGTTTTTTGTAATTTCCTGTGAATGTTGAACGTATACGAATTATACCTTGTTCTCTCCTTGTAAGGGGGCCATTTAAGTATTATGTCAGCATCGATAGAGGGGGGAAGGGGGGTTTCGGGTCTGCTGACACGGGGGCTTTGCATGTTGCTTACGTCATCAACCAACTTTTATGAAAATTTGAAATATCCTCAATGGCATCCTAACCGGAATACCAAAAGCGAAAAAAAAACCCACCTTTCCCCCTAGTTTGTGGGCTCCTAAACTAACATTATTCCAGTTGATAAGTCTTCTATATAGCCAATTTAGTGATCTCTAGAAGCTCCGCGGATCCTTCGAATGATCTGGAAATGTTTCCGGATCTCTAAAGTGTTCCAGGAATGTGTTGCGGGCCGGTTATTGCTCTGGATCTGTGAAGCGCGTCACTCAAGTGATCCATGAATATACCGCATCGCTCAGTAATCTGGGAACGTGGCGAGGGTAAATTAAATGGTGTAGAACTGTGCTGTGTGGGCCGTTCAAGTGCTCTAAAACTGCTCCACGTGTCACTTAAGGGATCTCTAAATGTACCACGGACCGCTTAAGTGTACTGAAACTGTGTCGCGGGCCATTCAAGTGACCCGTGAATTTGCCACGGGCCTGCCTGAGTGATCTAAAAATATGCCACGGGTAGATTAAATGCTCTGGGATTGTGTCAAGCGATGGTTCACTTTTACAAAATTACGTATGAGGTGAAGGCTCACATCGGATAAAGGCCCGCGGGCCATGGCTTAGGCGTATATGGCTTCGTTATTTGCGTATGTTTTCTTTGACTTGTGTATTAGGATGCAGGTTCTTATAACTGTCTAATTTACATATTTCCACCGAAGTCGCTCGTACCAGCGCCACCTATCGGCTGTTTTAGTTATTTTTTCCCTGTCTTAAAAAATCTTCGCGTGACCTAGCGATGCTAACCCTGCAAACCGTTTTTTATTTCGGTTATTTTTCCGGTTTTTCTGAATTTTTAAAGTTTCTACGGACTTTTTGTCCACCCTGTGTGTATATATATACAGTCGAATCCCGTTTTAACGAATACCGTTATAGCGAAAATCTCGTTTTAACGAACACTTTTCTAATACCTCAAATAAGTTTACATAGGAACAACGCAAACAACCTGAAATTCCTTTAAAACGAAATTCCATTACAACGAAGTGATTTCTCCGGTCTCTTGGAGTTCGTTATAACGGGATTCGACTGCGTATACCGATTCGCCTCGTTTTTTTAACATCATAAAATGCAACGACTCTTCGGATATAACGTAACATTTTTTTTTCCAACAACGGGTGCTGTGACGGCCAACAGTTACGGCAATGAGAAATACTCCAAAAAAAAAAAAGGTTTACGCTCATGTTCGCTTCCTTCTCCTGCTAAGGAGCAGATTCCGTGACGGATACGACACCGTGGCGATTCAGCTCGCCAATAGAATTATAGTGCACACACACACACGACACACACACGACACACTTACAACAGCAGTCCATTATTTTACTTATAACGTTATGCAAATTCACTAACTGGAAAAGAAGTTCGTACACCATTGCATAGTGGTGGGAAAAAAAACCCCCCACGAGATAAAACTTTGAACTAAAGGAGCCAAAATTCTGGTAAAGCCACACACACACACAACGTCGGCCAAAAAAATCTGGCATACGATTCCAGTCTCGTTAGAAACGTGATTGCCCGTCATTATGCAAATCACTTTAAGATAATGACCTGCAGACAATCCAAAGGCGTGACCTGCGTGTCTATTATTTCACGAGACGAATATATATATGAATATACACGGAGGAGGAGGAGGAAAAAAACCCCTACAGGAAACCTTCCAGGAACTGGAGAGGAATTTTATTTTCCCTCCCTTTTACAAGAAGAAAATGGAGAGCAAAATATTTCGAAAACTACGGAAAAAAAGAGAGCAATATATTTCTGAGAATGTTACGACACCATCGCTGTAAGGGGGGAATGATAATGGGCTGCCGCTCTCACTTTTATCACGATTTGCAAGATTATAGGTGAAGCCATCGTCTCCTTGGAATGGGAAGCCCTTTATAAATGCATCATCACCCGGTTGCCAAAGCGAAAAGATATCTCTTCACTTTTAAAATACGATGGCGTTTTGCTAAGATTTTTCTCTCGTGTTTTATTGACTTGAGAAAAAGTATAAGTACTGTATTTTTGTTTTTTCCCCCTTGCGTACAATCCGCGGATTTTATATGCTATATATATATCGGAATATCTTAGTGCAGATTATACACTGAGTGGCCACTTCATTATGATCACGTGACGGTTTTAAGCAAATGAGCTACGGCGGCGGCGGCGCGCTGTTGCCGAAAGAGGGATATAACGGCAAGAAAACGTCACAACCTCGCACGGCATCTCGCATTCCGGACGAGTGCACTGCCACTTAAACTATACAAGATAGAATTTTTTCCCCCATAGAGCGTATATATGTTGAACGGTGACGACAAACAGCTAATGGGTTTAGTTTAGTTTAGAACCGAGCACGCCCAGGATCTGTCGCTTTCGCGATATAAGCTCATTGATCGTGAGATCGTGGGCGTGCCGGAGAAAACTCAAACCGGCAAGCCGGACCGGGAAAGCACACCCGGTTCGGACTAACATCCTGCTAACCCCCCCCCCCCCCACACACACACACAAACCCCCAATCCCCGGGCACATCACCGCTCGACAAAGTCAGGACAGCACCACGAGTGCGATCCCCCCTCCGTCCCGACACCCGTGACAAGGCCCCGCCGGCGCGGTCCACAGCGCCCCAACACGCCCCGCGAAGGGAGACCCCCCCGACCACCCCCACCCCTAAGAACTTGTATTGTGGATATGAGAACAATTTGTTACAGCAGCAAATTGGTCGTAAATTGTCATTTACGCAAAGTCACCAGATATCGACATACATGTAGAGTCCCCAACGTGGTCGTTAACGCCCCCTTGGGGGGGGGGGTGACGGAAAGTTCCAGGGGGCGGTAGAAGCTACGGGTATAACATAGGATCCTATAGGTTAAATTGCGTTGGGAGGGGGGCGATGGGAGAAAAAAAATTCTGAAGAAGGGGGCGATGGAACAAAAAAGATTGGGAAACTATGATGTAGAGTAAGATGTCCTCTCCACTTGTTAATACAATATTTACAGAAACTACATATGTGTCACCATCTGGTGACCTTGATGTCATTTACGAGTCATTGGCTGATTGCTGACCCCGTCTATCACACAGTACCGTTTGGCACAGCTATGCTCCAAATTAGAATATTTCAAATCTGCTGCTATAGCGTAGTGGTAGCACACTCGTTAGGAATGCGACAGGGCGTGGTTTCGAGAGTTCCCCGTAGAGGAAGAGGTAAATTTTTCTTTTCAGAAATCGCAGCATTTCTATATAGCAGAAAGTTGTTTTGTATCAACAAGTGGAGAGGATATCTTTTTGCACATATCAGCGCGTTTGACACTCTTCAACAAACACGATGATTCCACCGCAAAATCTGTGGGCGATAGGCTTTCAAAGAAGCATTTTGAAGCATTTTATGCTTTTAAGAAGCATACTGTAGTAGAGAGGAGACAAGCACGTCAACTCGCCAAATAACAGGTCGCATATAGGTTCCCTTACCGATACCCCCGTCTGAGTGACACCATGACATACACGCGTTGAATCGCCTTGATACAGAGCCTTCTGGTATCTAGGAGACGACAGTTTCCTCATGTGAGGAGACCTTTAAACGACGGAAGTATAATAAGACATGGGAGCACGTGTCACCTCAGCTGGAATTGAAAGAAAAATTCTGATATAACCAGAGCAGTGTTTCCTAAAGTGGGCGATGGAAAAGTCCGGGGGGAGGGGGCGATAGAAGCTACGTGTGCAACATAGGATAATATGGCACCGCTTGAGTCGGGGGCGATTTTTTTCAATAATTCTGAAATTATTTTGGTTACCAACTCTGAGATAATTGCTTTCAAAGGTTCTGAAATTATTTCTTCCACTGACGACCCAGGCAATGTATCGGACGCGGAGCGTTAACGGTAGCTGAATGCAAGCTTCATCGATTTACTATTACTATTTTCAATCTTAATCGACTTTTCAAACTTTTTCAGCTATTTCCTAAAACTAATAGGCGGGTGACTTTGAAGAGCTCAGAGGGCCATTCGTTGAAGGAACCCCCTGAAGTATAGAGGGGGAAAGAATTTTTAAGACCTTTCTAGACTGACCACTAGGTCGCTGTGGTCGCGAGTCGGAGGATGTTCGCCGGGCCCGGAGAGTTCTTCCAGCCGGGCCCAGCCGCAAGGTAATCCGCCTATATCCCGCAAGGGACAGAGAGGGAGAGGGGCCCATGTTTGGTGTTATGGTCGCTGCGGTGGTCAAGTGGTAATAGTGGCGGACCTATTCAAACATCAAAGATGGCCCCCGCCCTATCCCTTGTGGAATATAAGCAGGTCACCTTACGGCTAGGCCATGTTGGAAAAAGGAAAGCTCCGCCAGCCACCAAGGCCACCGGTCGAAATAGTGGCGGACCGGGTTCAAACCCCCCCCCCCCCGTCGCAGTACTGGTGGTCGGCTGAAGTTTGTTTTCTGTGGTTCCCAACTTCCAGGCGCTGATGCGAGCCGATCTCCCCGTTAAAAAGTCTCGCCACAGAGAGCAACAGGCCTACAACGATACAAAAAAAACCTTCAATCACTCATTTTTTGAAAAGTTGATGGCAGCAGTTAGGAGCCGTACAAGTATTACGTCAGCAAATTTTTGGCCATCTTTGACCCTCTCCACCCCCCCCCCTTGACAGCGAAATTTCGTCATCTCTGCCCCCTACCTCTTAACACATATTAGTGGGATCAGAGATGTACGCGCGGGGGAGGGGACACATTTCTAGATCACTTGGATCCGCGAGATATCACTAAAGTGGTTGTGTAGGGGACTTATCAATAAGGCGAATGCTAGTTCAGGTATATAGAAATGTCCTCTCCACTTGTTAATACAAGATTCATTGAAAGACTGGTTATTTGTGGAGATGAAGTTTACAAGGAAGGTAATTCATCACTGCCCCTACGGGGACTCGAACCCCGGTCTCTCGCTTGCCGGACGAGTGCTCTACCATCTAAGCTATGGAAGCAGATACTGTATATGTATATATACGCTCCAAGGTTGACATATTCTATCTGCTTCCATAGCTTAGCTGGTAGAGCACTCGTCCGGCAAGCGAGAGACCGGGGTTCGAGTCCCTGTGGGGGGCAGTGATGAATTTTCTTTCTTTTAATCCCCACAAATAACCAGTCTTTCAATGAATCTTGTGTTAGTTCAGGTGCTCACTAACTAGCGGAAGGTTTTTCCTCTTCTTGGCACACCGAATAAGATATCTCATATTTTTATAAAGAGTGTTTGCTGACGTAAGCATCATCCGAACCCCCCCGCCCCCCCATCGATGCTGACGTAATATTTGAATGACCCCTTTTACGCATAACAATCCATTACACGGAAACGAACTTTACGTCAGGTTCACAACACGTACCGATTCGTTAGAAGTTCGTTCCGCGGAGGAATATGGACGAGGTGTAGTTTAGTAGTTGGTGCGCTGTCAAGAAAGAAACTAGTTGAAGAAATATTGCAAATCTAGGTACGAAGAGTCCACTCGAGTTACCAGGTCAGGAATTCTAATCGTTGATTGGTCGTGGAAAAAATTCCCTTTTTTCGAGTCGATAAATCCTGATCCTGCCGCAACAATGATATCAAAAAAAAAAGAGAGACAGGTTTTGTAGGATATGCAGGATTCATTGTGGAGATGAAGATTACAAGGAAGAAAATCCATCTCTGCCCCCACGGGGACTCGAACTATCACCTCCTAGAGATAGAAGGCCTCCGCACTCTGCCTGTGACGTCAGTAAGTAGTCCATTTTCCCTCAGAATATTCAGGGGAAAAAAAAATTCCCTGCTCGTGCCAGTATCAATGTTGTGAGGAAAAGAAATGATCTCGAGCTCAGAACTGGCGATTTCTATGGCCAACATCCAATCACTGTGCGGCTTTTGTGAGGCAATCAGGAAGATTCGAAGCCAAAATAAGAAGAAACGAAATACGATGCTGTTTGCCAAACTTTGCTAGGTAGTCTGAATGACGTTTATGGGCAAACACTGCAGAGACCTTCTATCTCTAGGAAGTGATGCTCGAACCCCGGTCTTTCGCTTGCCGGACAAGTGCTCTACCATCTAAGCTTCTTCTTTTTTTTCTTTTTTTTTTTTCTGAAGCCGAGCACAACTCAGGTCTATCGCCAATTTACTACCTAGTGAGTTGTGCCGGAAGTGTAAGTATGTGTACCTAACAGTCTGAGTGCGTATCTAGTGTGATGTATATGATTTTTTAGTGCTGCCATCTATATCTGAGAAGTGAAGTGAGTGAAGTGTAATGACTGAATATTTGTACTGTTTGTAGGACTGTTGCTCTCTGTGGCGAAACTTTCTAACGGGGAGATCGGCTCGCATTTGCGCCTTGAAGTTGGGAACCACAGAAAACCAACTTCAGCCGACCACCACTGTGGTGACGGTGGGGCTCGAACCCGGATCTCCGCGATGCGAGTGCGTCATTATGACCACTCGACCACCACAGCGGCTACCATCTAAGCTATGGAAACAGAATATTTCAACCTTAGAGCCTATATATATATGTTGAAAGGCCCCGTACATGGACGGCGGCAGCAATCAACTAATAGCTCGTGAATGGCATAGGCCACCCGATGACCATAACATACAGAAATGTCATCGCCACCTATTAATACAACTCATTGAAAGACTGGTTATTTATGGGGATTACAAGAAAGAAAATTCATCTCTGCCCCCAAGGGGACTCAAACCCCGGTCTCTCGCTTGCCGGACGAGTGGTCTACCGTCTAAGCTATGGAAGCAGATATATATATGCGCTCCAAGGTTGAAATATTCTATGTTGAAAGGCTCCGTACTTTCAACCAAGAAACATGTTGTAGGATATGTTTCTTCTTTTTAGTGGTCGATTCCTGGACCAAACAAGGTCATAGAGTTCAAACCTAATTAAAGAAAGAGTGAATCTGCCCTAAAAGAAATGTCATTCCAAGAAAACCTGAAATGACTAAAACAAAAGGGGAGGGGGGGGGGAATTACAGAACACACGACACCATCAGCAATTATATCCCTTTTCTTTCTTTCGGTTAATAGCTATTCGCCTCCTCCCAGTTGTCACAGCAAAAGTCTCTGTAATTAAAACCACTCACGAAACGGACTTCTTTCTTCCAAACCGCGACCGCCGTTAACGACGGACGCCGTGCGACGCAATTTAATGCCGCGGTCTCTCTCTCTCTCTCTCGTCTACTTCCCGCGTCTGAAAAGAATTGCAAACGTATGGGATGAATTAACGGAAGCAAAAACACAAGGAACGAGCTCACGACCATTGTTTGAATGTAGTCTCGAGGGAATTCCAAGAATATTAAGCTACATCTTCACGAAAGGTTAGCCATAAATATTTGTAGCGTAAATGTAAGTATCATGTTGAAGGTCTGCCTGCTCTATGTGCGGAGACACATTTTTATATAGTTTCTCCACAAAGTTGGCAATACCGCCTCCTGGTGGGCGATGGAATGGTCCGGGGGCGATGGAAGCTGCGAGTAATAACATAGGATCGTATGGGTTCGCTTGAGTTGGGGGCGATGTGAGAAATAAATTTCTGAAGAAGGGGGCGATGGAACAAAAAGTTTGGGGAACTATGATACGGAGCAGCGGTTCTCAACAGGTGCTCCGTGTACAATTCCTAGGGGCTCCGCGGCCCCACTCGAGATTAAAATAAATCAGTAAATTTGATAAACAAAAAAAAAAGTGCCTAAAGGGTACCGCCATATAAATAATATACCAAAAAGGGTTCCTCGAGTTAGACAGGGCTTCGCCCCATAGAAATTATACACTGCAAAGGGCGAGTCAGAAAAGGCTGAGGACCGCTGATATAGAGGAACGGCTCAAATTCCCGTCGAAAAGTTGGAAAACCGCAGGAAAACCAACTTCAGCCGATCACTGCTGCGACAACAACGGGGTTCGGACCTGGATCCACAACCTATGTATTCCGCGGGACAGAAACTTGTATACAGGGCGTCCTGTAAGTACTAATGCGGCCTTTGTCTCATAAACCACCCGTCGTAGAGGCATGATTCCAATTTAAAAAAATGCTCATAAGGCGTTCAAAAAATAGCCTGCACCAGTTTTGAGAGTGTGACGGTACAGTGTCACAAAATAAGAAATCTAAATTTTTAGACGGTCCCTCTGTCCGCTAATTAACAATCGGAAAGTTGTTGCCCAGTCTCTTCCGAGGCCTAGGGGCCATTCAAGTATTACGTAAACAGATTTTCGGTCATTTTTGACCCCCCGCCCCCCGTAAAAAGTCATCAAAACACTGACCCCCCTCCCCCGTCAGCACAATTTCGTCAGTAGGTTAGAATATTTCATATCTTCAAAAAGGGGGTGGTTGATGACGTAAGCAACCTTCAAACCCCCCTCCCCCCCATGTCATCAAAAGTCAGCAAATCCGAACCCTCCACCCCCGATGGTGACGTAATACTTAAATGACCCCCAACAAAAAAAAAATAATTCCAAGTTGCTAAGTGTAATATTCGCCGAGATATTCGAATTCAAAAACGGAGAAAAGTTGGGAAAGGAAAGCATAAATGATGGAAAGGAACGTTGTTCGTTAGTTTTTGCTGTCCTTTCATAACTTTTACCGGATTTTGAATTCAAATATCGTAGCGAATATTGCACTTACAAACATGAAATTTTTTTCCGTTGGCCTCAGAAGATACAGGGCAACAACAACTTTCTAATATCAAGTTAAAGGACAAGGGGATCATATAAACATTTAGATTTAGACATAGCCCGTGTACTCCTGGTTGAGAACACCTTGGCGATCCAATTGGCTATGTGTGTAGCCCGCCAGCCATGCGGCAATAGAAAACGGCAATCAATTAGCGGACATTGATTCCACGGCTTATTGAAATACATCCACAATGAAAATTGTCAGGTTCAGAACACCTAATATAGACAGTGCATACTGGAAATCCAAGTCGAAATCACAAACCTCATTTGCACAGAAACAAATCCAGCATTACACATAATGAACATCAGATTCAGGGATGCGATTCTAGAAAATTCTCCTCGAAACGTCATCCCCACCTCAATCCTCCGAAGTTACAGAAACCAAGAGTTTTTAACCTCTATGTATATAATTTCTAATTAAAATTTCTAATTTCTTGCCGACACAAAAAACGTGGGTTTCGGCAACACCTTCTACAGCAGAAAGCTTCCGCGTGAAGCTCGTGACGTCACTGAAGTCGTCCATTTCACCTGTAGCCATTGGATATTTCAGTCCGACGTATGCGGAATCGTTACCTTTTTTTTTTTTTGCAGTATATCTAATGGCTACAGGTGAAATGGGCGACTTCAGTGACGTCACGAGCTTCACGCGGAGGCCTTTTGCTACAGGAGGAATTGGTTTCGGGCGCCGTTTTCTAATTTATCATTAAAAAGTCATCGAGAGGTTGGTGCGCTAACCCCTCGATGGGGGGACTCCCTGCGGTAGCAATTTTTTGCTGAGGTCAAGTCGTCGTTTTTTGTTGTACCCCTGTGTCAGGAAAGTTTTTCTGACAAGGACGAACCGGGTATCGAACTCGCGACACCTCTAAACATCCTTTGGTACTTCAGGCGAGTATCTTATCGACCGGGCTACCGCACCCCCTGTCTTTTCACGTTTCCCGCCTAAGTAATAAGCACCAGATGAAATAAATCTGAACAGAAATGCAAAATTCATAATACATACGTAACAAAGAGGCAAAACTGAACGGAACCAAAATTGAAAATAATGCTCTTTTGTTTTTAAATGCCCCACCCCCTATTTCTCGCCATTTATCGCGCTATTTCTCGCCCTATTTCTCGCCGATCTATTTCTCGCCATTAGCAATTTTTCAATAACTTTACGGATGGAAAATTTTGGCACGTTTTTCTTATTTTCGAAAATGTTTTGGTTATTATTGACAACTTTTTCTTTTGACAATTATTTTTGGCTATAAGAGTTTTTGGCGATAGTTAGTGATATCTTGCATGAATCCAGGTCTTCCTTAATTATGAAGGAAATATGTGGTAAATATTTACTACTTTGTCTTTCTTTCTTTCAAACCGAACACTGCCCAGGATCTATCGGCTTCAGCTAATTTCAGCCATTACCCCCTGAAATATTCACTACTGATACTTTTCCACCGAAACGTCATTCGCAGGCCGTATCGGACGAATGGACCTCCAGACGAACTATAAGAAATGATACAAGAACTGGTGAAGCCAAGTATTCAGGTGGGCTTGAAAATGAATCCGCAAAAGACTTAAAGTTATGTCCAACCCGTTTGCGTCGAAGAGGAAGGACAATCTTGCTCAACAACACAGAGATAGAAGTAGAAATCTATGTATACTTGGGATAAGAAATTATCACATGGACAACGGAATCATTAATGAAGTAAACAAAAGCATCAGGATTGGTTGGTGCACTTTCGGCAAAAACTGTAATTCTGAAGAGTCACATACCATTATGCCCGAAAAGAAAAGTTCCTAACCAGTGTGTGTGCTACCAGCACTTACTTATGGAGCTGAAACATTAACACTCACAAGCAAGACTATACTAAGGCTACAGACAACACCAAGGAGCATGGAAAGATGGGTGCTAAGCATCACAAGGAGAGACACAAAACGAATCACTTGGGTAAGGAACACACAAAGGTAACTGATATCATGGAAAGCATGGGCGGAGATACGGAGGTGGGGGGGGGGACATGGAAGGCATTGCCCTCCCCCAGCGTCAAAGGTGGACTCGAGTGATCTATTGTAAATTGCCATCATCTTTCCGCCTATGATGGAAAGAATTAAACGCGCCTAAAATGGAAATGGGCTGGACATATTTCAAAAAGACAGGACAACAGATGGACTGCAAGTATTTTAGATTGGCACCCCCCGTCCCGTGGTGTTAAGCGTCCGATAAGGCGTCTCCACGCAATATGGATCGACGAGATCAGAAAAGTGGCTGGAGTCAACCGGATGGCTAAAGCATCAGACAGAGCAAAATAGGAAAAATTCAGAGACCTTCACCTAGCAGTGGATTGATGATGATGATGGAGCCTTTTGGCGGGCCGCATTTGGTCCGCGGACTGGAGATTGGGCATCCCCCCTGGTATAGATTACGCATACTGGGAAACCAAAGCTGAAACATCACACATTCCACACAAACAAACCCAACATTATAAATAATGAGCTCCAAATCCGGAGATGTGATTTTCACAGGCGATTCTCCCCTCTCTCCCAAGAATACGGTATCCTTCCCATTTTCTAATTAGAAACTAATTTTTTTAACCTCCCGTCGCATTTCTAATTTCTTGCTGACAGAAAACACACGGGATTTCGGGAAAAGGGGGGCGGGGGGCGCCGTTTTCTAATTTGCCATCAAAAAGGAGTGAAACACAAAAAAGAGGAAACACACACACACACACAATCTTTCTCTGTGTCTTTTCACGATCCGACAACCGTACATACGCTTTCCTACGGGGTGGGGGGGAAGGGGGGAACGTCTAAGTAATTAGTACCAGACACAGAACCTGCACAGGAATTCAGAATTTATAATAACTACATAACAAAAAGCCAAAAAAGGAAACGGAATCAAAATTGGAAACAATGTTCTTTTTTTTGAGACGGTGCAGGGGGAGGCCTGAAGAGAGAGAGTTTCGTGTTGCTCTGTGAATGTGTTTCCTTAAAAGGCACGAGTCGCGTTGATTACTTTGATACGAGATGGATTATAAGGAGCAGAATTTCATTTTCTCCGGGAAAATGATTTTTTTTTGTTTTCTTTCCCGTTCGTATTAAGCGAGTACAAGACTGAGAAAACGGGGTGGGGGTGTGGTGGTGTTTAGTTTCCCGGGAAGAACCTGATGTTAAGCCTGAATCTTTCCCCTGAAAGATTATTGTTCAGGTCTTGTTCTTGAAGTCGGGATTAATTTCCGACGGATTTACCAACTCGTATGACATCGTATGGCGTCCGTCGATCCAGGCGGAATTCGAACGTTACGTCGTTTCTTTCTGAGACATAGAGAGAGTATCGAAGATTAAATCTTAATTCGGAGCAAGGTGATGTCTTCTCCTTCTTTTTTTGTTTCTGCGAGAAACGGGATTTCGGAGGCCTGTCGAAAATATAAGGTACGGTTGCATCGTAATTATCACTTAGAAAAATCTTAGGACGGGATTACACTATAAAAGTTTGATAAAAGTTCGTTTATAAAACTTGAAAAAAAATGCGGAGCAGTTAAGTTCGCTCGAATGTAACAGATGTGCGTATTGGTTACATTTTTCCAGTTTTATGAAATAATTTTTTTTTATAAAACTTTTATAGTGTAATCCCGGCCTTAGACGGGATCGTATATTGGTTTTAGAACAGCGTTGCCAAACCTATAGTTGCTGCTGGTGTTGCTCAACCGATGTCGCGGACACAATGCCCCGCGTGCTCCCGGTAGTGAATATCAACTTCCCGACCCCCATAAAATCCACACAGTTTCCCAAATCTTTTTTGTCCCACCGCCCCCCCCCCAACGCAATCTGACCCATAGGATCCTATGTTATACCCGTAGCTTCTACCGTCCCCACCTGGAATTTTCCATCACCCCAAGGTGGGGGGGGGGGAGCGTTAAAGAACACGTTGGGAATCACTGAATTAGAGGAACGGTCAGAAAGATGGTCTCAAAGAATCCGGAAAATTAACCGCTATCCAATTCACCGCTGAGGGAAAATTCACTGACCAACAATTAATACTTCGACACGAATGATTGAATGATCGAGTGAGCAAAAATGAGTGAATGAGTGCGTGAATGAATGAGCGAAACCGGCTTGTCTATAGAGCTAATAGCTAGCTCGCTCCCTCACTCACACCTGGCCACTCAGTCAATCACTAGGTAGCTCATTCTATCACTCACGGGGGTCGCTTACATGCTCCCTAAGTCAGTGGTTCTCAACCTTTTTTTGTCCATGGCCCCCTTTCAACCATTTCTCATTCCTGTGGCCCCCTTGCGACCATGATCAATTTCCTACACCCCCCCCCCCCCCCGCTTTCCCATTGGAAGATAATTATTCAAAAATTGTCTGAAGTATAAATATTTTTGAATTTAATTTGATTAATTTTTAATTTATGAAAATAACGAAAAAGCAAAATAAACATAATAGAATACAGTAAAAATAAAATAAATCCCTTGAGGGGTCACAAAGGGTCTGTATCATCGTAATGTTACTTTTTGTGAAGTTTATTGTTTGGTGTTTTTCACAGTTTGATTTGTATGTTTTATTATGTGTTATGTCAGTCCAATTAAAAAAAAATATATTTTTAATCAATGTAAACTCTGCGCTTTGAAGACGGCACAATGTCTTCAGTCGTGTTACAATGTCAAGTTACTGTACTGGATAAAATTTTTATTATTTCCAAATTAGTTATTTTTTGTGTGTAAATGATTATGGTTTCATTGAGAAATGTCAGTTGTAGCTTCCAAAATACGCATCCTTATAGTGATAAAAATCGCAAAAAGTGGTAGCAAGCAGTTTTATTAATTTTATTCTCTTCGTGTGGATAAAAGTAGTAATGAGGGAGTAGCCACACAATTGAAAAGTTCAACCTTCCACATCGTTTTCAACAATAATACATGTATCAAGGATATAGGTTCATGTTGTAGCCCTGCTATGAATTTAAAAAAATGAACTAAAATACGTGTGAACATTTTTTAAATATTTGTTTGAACCATTCATTCCAGAGAAATCATGTACGCAGTGACAAAACTGTTCGTGTGAACATAATAATGATTCATTAACAGGATTTAAAGCCCATCGGAAAATATAAATAATCAGATTTTCAAATAAGAAAATTATCAGTTTGTTGACTTCAATTTCGATACGGTCAAAATCTGATATTTCGTTGGATGACAAGCTACCTTCAAGTGGCTTTTTTGGTTCATAATGTGACCACTCTCTCGCAGGCGAACGAAGCAACGTTCAAGTTGGCTTAAACACAACACAATATTTCACATAACAGTCCGTACTATATTTCATACACAGGGCGCATAGGTAACGGGGCATATGGCATTTTACTGGCGAACCATTGGTCCTAGAGGCATACTTCCAGTTGGAAAAAGTACCCGAATAATGTGTATTACTCAGATATTTGATTCATGTTGCCAGGGGTTACAGAGTTGTTAAAATAGAAATGTTAACTCTTTATGCGGACACCCTGTGCCCCAAAACCCAATTGGAAAGTTTTGTTTCCTGGTCTCCGACAAAAAAAAATCAACCTGTCTAAGTTCAAATTTTCACTGAGATATTCGAAGAAAGTTGGACAGAAACCAGCATTGAATGAGGGGAAACCATTTTACCCGCATTTAATGCTGTTTTTCCCAAATTTCCTCAATTTTTAGAATTTGCATATCTCGGTGAATATTGCACTTAGAAACGTGAAATTACTTTAGTTGGCATCGGGAAAGACAGAGCAACAACTTCTTAATTGGGTTCTTTGGCACACGGGGATGGTATAAAAAGTTGTTTTTTTTTTATTTTATAGCTATACAACCCCTTACAAAATGAATGACATATCTGAGTTGGACACGTGATTTGGATACTTTTTCTACTTGGGTATGTCTCTAAGACCAACCAGCCGCCAGTAAATTGTCATACGCCGTGTTACCCATGCAGCCTGCATATACACGTAAAAAAATAACTTGAGACGAAATACAGTCAACTCTCATTTTAACAAATACCATTATAACGGGAAAAATATCGTTTTAACGAAAACTTTTCTAATCCCTCGGATAGGTTTACATAGGAACAATATAAAAATCTGAAATTCCTTTCTAACGAAATTTCGTTATTACAAAGTGATTTCTCGGGTCTCTTGGAGTTCCGGTCTAATGGGGTTTGACCAAAGCGTATTAATAAAGGGTCTTTAATACGCTTTGGGTTTCACTGTATTTCCCCCTAAAAAAAATCTGACATTTTTGCAGTGAAGTAATTGAGCTTCCGCAATTTGATCTGAAAACAGTCCTTTTTATAATGATCATGTCCTTTTTACTTTTATAAATTTAGGAAGGAAACAAAAGGAAGAAAAGGGTGAGGAGAAAAAGAAAAATGGCCAAGACGGGCTCGGTTGTGCGTAAATGCCTCGAAATTTCACTTGTGCGCAAGGGGATTCGTGCCTCATTCTCAGTTTTATGACAAAATTTCACATTTATGAGACGTTTGACTACGGGCACGAGATTAATCTCTATATATATAGCTTTCAATATTAAAATATTTCATTTATACGAAGCACAATTTCAATTATTTGACACATTTTCATTTTGATTCGAACTCCAAATCTTTGCAATTTAGACATTTCCAACTATCAAATCCAAGCAGTTTTTGCAGATTGTGAAAACGCATCGCTGAATTGGTTTTGCATTTTAATTAATTTATTTATTTACAATAACCCCAGAAGGCATGAAATGCACTTATACTGGAAGAAAAAAAAAATAATAATAATAGTCAGTACGGGAAGCACTTCGCATACGGAGCCAGGTCGAAATCCCCAATAGTGGAAGCAAATCTTGCGTAGGAGGCACATACAAGTTCTGATGGAAGACTGTTCCATATTCTTGCCACACGGCATCTATATCCTTGGGAAAAAGCAATCCCTTCTAGCCGTTGGTATTCTTATTTGGAAGCGATGCCTAGCATACGTAGGTTAACTCGCCTGTCTATGATCTCAAAGAAAGGCTCTCTCGATGGTAGATAAACAATTTGGTGGACTAGTTTGTAGCACATCTTCAGATTTTGCAGCGATTCTACGCCATTCCAGTGAGTGTAAACCCAGAAATTGAAGTCTCTGGCAATAAGATAGACCGCTCATGCCAGGTATTCGTTTAGTAAACGACCTCTGTGGCTTTTCGAGGAGCTTTATGTCCTTGATTTTGTAAGGGCTCCATACTTGCGAACAGAACTCCAGAGTCGGGCGAACGTACACACAGAAAGCATATGACAACGTATAAAATGATGATGAAATAGGTAGCTTATACTGACAACTCCACTGGAAAAGTTGTTGGCATGCAATTCTTAAGCCCCTAGTGTTTTCCACTGGAGAGAATAACCTCACGTCATCAGCGAATTGCATTAGAGAGATGGGTGACACAGCCTGAGTAATATCGTAAGAGACTTATCTATTTCAGTTGCAAGAGAGGTATTCCCGTAACTATCAATTATCACTTATGCGTATTATCAACACTAAAAACCATAAATTTTAGGTTGACAGATACAGAGACGCATTGAGCGGGTTATGGACATTTCAAAGTGAAGACTTACGTGAGAATTTATTGCACTTTTTTTAGAAATCAGCAGATGCAGTGAGTCTCTAATAAACGGATTTAAATTGCTTTAAATGCAGTCATACGCCTTTTTAGAATTTTTTTTCTAATGTCCACAACATTATTCTTGCGGGATAGGAAAATTGCATTGAAATTATTTAGGATGTGCTTCAGGCCAGTTAAAAGGAAGCATTACAGTATCGATTAAAAAAAACTTTAAAGATGTGGTGCCAATCTTAGAGGAAGTCCCAATACAGGGGCGGCTCGAGCTTACCTGCCGCCCGGGTGCGAAGCCTCATGTGCCGCCCCTACTGGCTACCCTGCCAGGAGGATGATAGGGCTTCGGTGAAGGGCAGCTGGAGATGAACCTGATTTTTTTTTCCAGAAGAAAGCCGCACATCATTGTTTATCGTGCAAAATGATGTCGTGACCATACGTCCCGCTTTTGGAGTAGAAAATGTTTTTGTCTTTGGTTTTTTGTTCTAGAATTATTTTACCATTCTTAATAAATGCCAGATAACTTAATCCTTGAAAGAGCACTTATTTTTGTGAGCCATCATCACTTATCCTGTAAAGATGATATTTAACGGGGTAATTTTTATTAAGAAAATTTATTCAAAGGCGCTTCCGGTATTCCAGGGGCCGGAAAAGTGAAAAACCGAATTTTTCCTTTGCCTTCATTTGACTATTGTAGATCAAATTCTGAGTGAGGCTATGGGCCCCTAAGTTGGGATCTTTTGCAGACCTCCTCCCAGTCAGATTTCTCACGGTCCCATCTATAGTTAATTTATAGCCTGAAAAAGTCAAAAAATTATGAGAATTATCCCGGGCTCTTGTGGGAGCCATAGGTGAGGGAACCAAAATGCACACATGGCCCTTATAATAGAGTACAGGGGTGGCGCTTGGCCATGCGACCCATTTCGGCCACACGGGGCACCGCTTAAGAGGATGCTAAATCCGGGGTGAATGGGTAAAAAAAATTCCATTGGCCAAAAAAACCGAACTGTCGGCTCTGGGGGGGGGGGAGGTGCAGAATCCGAAATGAAGGGCCGAAAAAAATGTTTTGTTAGGAGTTGTTTGGATAAATTGTGAGGGAGGGGCATGACCTTGTAAGGGTAGGGCTGACACGGCTACAGCTTGAGGCACGGGACTAAATCCTTATAACTTTTCTTTTTTCACTCCATAAATTAATTGTAGAAGGGGGCCCCCGTGGAAAACCACGAAAGATTCCCCTGACGCAGGAGGTAGGGGCTATGAAGAGAGCAATAGGTAGGAGGCGCAAAAAATAAGTCCCACACGGGTACAGATTTTGTCTCGAGCCGCCCAGATAGCTTACGTTCTTGTTTCCGGTATTACGATCAGAGGCTTTGTCTATTTTCTCAACGTTTCCGTTGTCGAAGGTATAGTATGACTCAAAAGCGTGATGTCGTGAATTTTTACTGTGTTAAATTTTGTCTTAAGTAAAGTCTAAGCTGCCTCCCCTTACAACCTGCCGCCCGGGCGAGCCGCACCCCTTGCACCCTCGCTTAAGACGCCCCTGCCCCCAATACATTATCACAGCAATGTAGTTTTAAAAAATTTGAAATTTCGCGGGTATTTTTCCCCATGTGTGATTTGATCTCTTGGAGTTCGAATTCGACTTTATTTCTTTTCAGCAGAGGCAATGGATTGGCACCCCCTTTAAAAATTCATAAAAAATACCCCAGAGCAATCATTCCCTATTCGATTTTTATAAATATATTCCCCATCAGACTACTCAGTGCCGGCTGAAGATAGCTTTGTGCTAAACAAAATGGCTATCCGTCTGCAATTGCATGAAAACGATGGGTTTTTTTACAAGCTTTCATTTTTCAATCATCTACTTCTTGGATTACATTTACTACCAGCACTCAAAAGAATGTCAATGAATGGTCAACAAATCTTTGTCTGCTTTCTTTATGGCAGCTCTCTTTGAATGAAAAGTCTGAACACACACAATTTTCTGTCTTTACAGTTATTCCATTTTGCTTAAACCTCTTCTATAGTTTGTGTCAGGGCCTACTGTCACCCCCAAGTCGTAAAACCACCGAGATTACATGTTTTTCTATTTCCTTCTTCCTCATGTTAATGTTACTTGAATAGGGGAAAAATTGGGAAAAAGATATTCTATGCATTTTGTTTGAAATTAAATTTTTTTTAGTTAGAGTGACTAAAAAAAGTTTAATGTCACAAATTTCTTCGTGGCCCCCGTATCAGTAGCAGTGGCTCCCCTTTTGCAAGATTTTCATCCGTGGCCCCCCTGGAATATCCTAGGGGCCCCCTGGTTGAGAACCACTGCCCTAGGTCACTAATTTGGGGAGATTTATCAAATTTACCAACGCAGTTTGGGTAAATTACGCATAATCGCCGGTAAAAATGATTAATTTATGAAAATGTATGAATTAACAAAATGCTCGGCGATTATGCATAATAGCCGTATTTATCATACAGGGTGGGCAAAAAGTCCGTAGAAACTTTAAAAATTCATAAAAACCGGAAAAATAACCGAAATAAAAAACGGTTTGCCGGGTCAGCACAGTAGCATCGCTAGGTCACGGGGATTTTCTTAACAGGAAAAAAAACTAAAACAGCCGATAGGTGGCGCTGACATACACAAGTCAAAGGAAAAATACGCAAATAACGAACAGAATGCCTCCAAATCGTTTATTACAGTAGTATATGTTCCAAATAACCACCACCACAGGGGATAACACATTGCACGCAAGTCACAAATCTAGCAACGGCAGAGTGCATCAAGTCCACAACGGTGAACTGGTTGTGGATTAGGAGCGCAAATTCTAACAATCGTCACATTTGCATATTTCCACCTGAGTCGTTCGTACCAGCGCCACCTATCGGGTGTTTTTTGTTATTTTTATTTCCTGTCTTAAAAAAAAAAAAAAAATTCCCGTGACCTAACGATGCTAACCGTGCAAACCGCTTTTTATTTTTCCGGTTTTTAAAGTTTTTACGGACTTTTTGTTCACCCTGTATTTACCGTAACATATTCACTCACACTGTAATCCATTACGTCTTTTATTTTTAAAGAACAAATTAATCGATTGACACGAGATTTTTGCACGCGATTTGCAATTGAATATTTTGTAAAAAGTCACCTTCAAATAACACAACATCCCCCCCCCCCTTAAGATTTCCCAAAAATCTCATTAATTAACATTCGTATTAGGTTCAACCTCCAAGGCCAAACGTTGAGCATGTATGCAGCAAATACGCCCCCCCCCACCCAATTATAGAAATACGTGCAGGACACTCACGAACACACTCATATCATCGAAACTACCGTTAAAGTCGAGATACCGTTATAACGACTACTACTTCACCAATTGTGGCCGCATCACTGTAAGGTGCTATCGATCGCTGGTATAGCCTCAAGCTCGTTGGGGGGAAAATATCTTATCTATATATCCTCCCTCTCGGGTTTGAACCCGAGATCGTGACGGCAGCATTCACGGTGGTAGACGAGCATCTTACCACCACGCCACTCGGCCCATTATGACGACTTTAATTGCTCTATCATTATCAAACTACTACATTGACTCAAGGATCAGCTGACCTCCAGATAGCCAATCAAGAAAGAAAGAGGTGTTGATCAGGCTCCAGTACGAGAACGTCTATCTATCAAACATCTCTTTTTTTCTGGTGGGGGAAACATCCACAAAACCGCTGCTGTGCATGTCGTCTCGGGAGAGGGCAAAAATTCCGGTTTGAAACCTCTTTCCGAAGATATTGAAAACGTCATTAATCACCTCCAGCACTCCAGCATTCGCTCCTATGGGAAAAGGCACAGGAAAGGGGGGGGGGAGGGTGAAAGAAAGCATCGGAACACACGCACAGGAGGAGTTGCTGACAAGCAGCTGCCTTGAAACAAGACGAGCGAAAATTCTTTGCACTTGTTGTACAAGTAGATGACATCAAAGGAACGCCAAAAGGAAAGTTCTTCCCTCAAGTTCCGAAGGGGAAGCAGATGCTGATAGCACATTTCGACGAGGTTGGACACATACAGGAGACAGCAAGTCAAAAGAAAAACCGACTTACTTCAGAGAAAACACCACTTATATACAAATTTATCTTGAGCCTTTACTCTCTTTTTTAAGAGAAGAATCATCGCAAAAAATTCATGGTTCTCATAAAAATTTGGTTCATCTTTTCCGAATTAATCTCTACGGGTTAAGCGGGAACTTTTACGACATCAAGAGTCGATATGTTTTCCCGACATTATATTCAAGCTCTTATTTTTACAGTTCTACTCCAAATTAAGTTTTAATAGTTTATCTTCATTAACGAAATCCATTTTTGAAGAGAAATTGAGTTCACGAAATATTAATTATACTAGCCATTATGATACTAGCCGGGTTTTCTTCAATGAGGCTTTTTCGATCGCGTGATATCTCCCTCATTCTTTGAGGGACATGCAAACCGTATCTAAGTTAACTAATATGGCGACTTCCTGCGCGATTCATGAAAGAAACAAATCTAAATTTAAAGAAACGTAGAAATTAATATATATTTTTTTCCTTTTTTAAGGGCGCTAAGTATTTCGATCCCCCCCCCCCCTTTTTCAAGTCCAAGTTATGCATCTGCCTATTTCAGCTCCCAAAAATGCTTAATTAAAGCTGTGGAATTTCTTCGATGTACTTTATGGACCCATAATTGATTTTAAAGCAACCTAAACTCTATGAATTTATGCAGTTGAATATTAAAAGACGCAATACGGAGACATTAATTTTCATGCTTGAGAAGATGTAAATATAAAAAGTTGAAATATCAATGTTATTGCATGGATATCAAACTCAAAAGTAGGCCCGGAAAATTACTTCATATTTAATTTTCTGGGCTTCGTATCTCTAAGAGAACTCAATATTTCAGAAATCGAGAATTCAATACAATTTTTAAACTTATTGCTACAGAAAACCCCACTAAATTTCCGCATTATTCAGTAAAATCGGCAATTTTAACACTGATTTGTATGGGGATCACCCCTTGCCTGACCCTCAAAGCGATGCTGATGATGATGATTATGATGTCTATTCAAAAAGCCTCATTACTGGGAGGATGGAAAAAAGTGGGAAACCATTATAAAGGAATAAACTATTATACATATGGTAACAGGATTAGAGAAGTGACAAACCATTGTAAAGGCATAAACACGCCTGAAACGCATTGCTAGGGAACCACGGTAACCAAAGTAAACGTTCCGAGAGTGATTGTTGAGGCATAAAAAAATATTGTTGCCCGACAGTTTTTTGCCCATTTGGGGCATTTGCCCTGCTCTGACGAAATTTTAGAGTAGCCTATCGTTCAAGTCGGGTCCCATTTGGTATATATGCAAAATTTGGCGACGATCGGTCTAAAATTGTAGATTTGTATAGAGAAAACACACACACACGCAAAATCAATTTTATATATAGACTACATCCTCTTTCGTGGACGAGCTATATAATCAAATCGTAGCTGCGACGAATGAAGGTGGTCAGGGACTTGAAGCGATAAACAAGTCGCATGCAAGATGTCTGTATTCGAAGACTGATCTCCATTGTGTAGAGAACACGACAACCTCTCGTCCAATAGCAGCGGATTTCCGGTTACAACAGTACACGTCAAAAATTTCAGATTCGAATGGAATCTCACGCATCTTGCCATATCTGCGCAGGCGCGCCCGGAACGGTTCCTTACCTTTTTTTCGCAAAACTCACTTCGTTTTTACTCCCCCTTTCCTAATATTTACCGGCAAAATTTGTTAAAGATTGGTTGACTGCCAAGAGATACACAGGGCAGAAATCATCAACTCAACTCTCAATGTTCCAGGACGTTGTTTTTGGCGAAGACGCCTAAGTCGTAATACTGTATCTTACAGTATGTGTGCCTGACTGTTGACTGTGGCTCCGCGATCAAGGACCTCAATCAGTTAAACATCTAGTTGACCCTTCAAGCAGTTTTTGTCATTTTCCTGATCCGCATTATGACTACCACAATGGAAATAACCGAACGTTCTTGAAATTACCACCTATTTTCAAGAATATATTTTTTCGACTGCGTGAGCTGGATAATTCTCAAGCAACAAATTCTGATAACAAAATTCTGTTACTTATGCTGTAATTATGAACGTACAATCGAATACTACCTCCAGGGGGGAAGTAAAAACACCCTCTCTCTTTCTCCCTTCTATTATCAGACTTTACCCACTGGCAGTTGATTGACAGGGTGGAGGAAAGGACATTTAACGGATGAGAGACCATAACAAGGCTGTGTGGGCTCGTCATTGCCGGAATGAGAGGGGTTTCAAGGAGCGAGATATTTCGGGATTGCCGGAATGGGGGGGGGGGGTTTCAAGCAGGTGAGATATTTTGGGATTGCGGAAATTAGAGGGTTCCGCGAAGCGAGATGTTACGGGATTGCCGAAATGGGGGGAGGGCGGGGGTTCAAGTAGGCGAGATATTTTGGGATTGCCGAAATTAGAGGGATCCGCGGAGCGAGATATTACGGGATTGCCGAAATGAGTGGCGTTTCAAGGAGGCGTATTGTGTGTTTCGGGTTTGCCGAAATAAAGTGAAATTTTGAATGAGATATCTCTTCATTGTCACTGGTCCTTAAGAATGGTTTTCATGCTAAAACTGTTTCGTCGAATACCACTTGAGTTGACGGAGCGTAACGTTATTATGCTGACTGAACACACATCCCATGAAAGATATCCATGACCACTGATAAGATAAATCAGCCATTCGAATGTGTTTCAGAGGAAAGAATTCGAGGGACCATAAAAAACTTCAAAAATTATTTCAAGTGCACTTGGAAACAATAGCGCTCCAGCGAACAAAGAGGAGAAAGTTCTCATAAAAAATAAATAAAACGACCGCGATCCATTGTCGCCGTCATCATTCGGAAAACGAAAAATAGAAGTTGATGATGAATGACACGATTATTATCGAAGTGTGAGGGGAGAATTCCCATAAACACCATCACGAGAGTTCATTACATCCCTTTGCCATGTTGCTGGAAAAAAATGTATTGTCAATTTTTTTCAACTCAGATACGAGCTTCAAAAGGAAAACCGAAATCTTCGATAGTTCCTTTTCCCGCCATTATCAGTCACTGTGAATGAACATACACTGATGGCGGGCGGCGCAATGAAGAAAAAAAAAAGACTACAATAAACAACTCAAACATCACCATACAGACGCAGAACGAAAAATGGCACCGCAAACAATGGGACAATGGAAATGTTCGAGTGGTTGTTCGGAAAATTTACAAATCATGATCGGGTTTTTTCTATTTCATTCGAAAACGAAGAAAAGGATTCGAAATGAAATCATTTCTATGTGTAACAGAAACACGGTTCAATGCAACATTCGCTGAGAAACGCCAAATGATGCGCAACATTTACAGTAAAATCGCGGCACGATTCTTCTGTGAAAAATGTTGGTGATAAAAATATCTTATGCATGCGATGATTATACGCGGATGTGGTGAAATTGCTCGGCGAAGAATGGAATCGTGGCTACGTTATGAGCAAAATGAAAGAATTTCACTGCGATGAATGAGAAAAGTTTTCAACAAAATTCCAGGCGTAAAACTTGACAAGAAAAATATACAGGGTGTTGCAAAAAGGTCTTCCTAACTTTGTACGTACTTTGTACTTTGGACGTACAGAAAGATAAAACAAATCGTACGTTTAATGAGTAGGCGGGGAAGATTCTGAGGAGACCGCTAGAATGCAGGAAGCACGCCAAATACAGGGCGTCCGATGAATTCGTAGTTTGAAAAATTCATAAAACTTAAAGGCATTAGAATGCGGTCTACGAGAAAGTTATCCTGACAAAGGGGGAAATTTTTTTGATGGAGAAAAAGCAAAATAGTTCAAGTTTTTGTCGATAGAGGGCTGCACAGTTTCTAGCAGGAGTGACTGGACCTGAACGTATCTTCAATCTCTTCAGTGTCCGAAACATTAGTAGAATGTTTCAGATGCCGGCGATTCTTGGCTGTGAAAAAACAACTTCACCAATTTTTTTGGACAGAAAAAAAGACGCCGCATTTTTAATTTAATCTCCATCCAATCACCTAACAATTTCCGATAAAGTTGAGCTCCATACAAATTTTTCTGTTGAAATCCAACTCGATGCCATTTTTTCAACAGAATCTGGTTCGACTTTCATTTCTGGATCTCGAATTCAACTCCGATAAAAAAATTTTCACTAAACGCGAGTCGACATTTTCCCTCGAATATAAATTTTTTTTCCAGAAAATATAACTTCTTCATCCCAGGGTCTCTCGTTTTCAGAATCCAATCCTTATACACACGGATTTTTAATAAAATAACAATTCATGAAGAATAGAAGTTATCGATGAGACTAATCTACCGATGAGAAATTTATCGACGAGAATCGGATCGACACGAAATAATCGACGAGAATCGGATCGACACGAAATAATCGATGCGACTCAAATAGACACTACTGTAGTTAATCGACGAGATTCGAATAGACATCGATTTTATCGACGAGACTCGAATAGACACCGATTTATGAACGAGACTTGAATAGACACCGATTTCATCGACGAGACTTGAATAGACACCGATTTCATCGACGAGACTTGAATAGACACCGATTTCATCGACGAGACTTGAATAGACACCGATTTATGAACGAGACTTGAATAGACACCGATTTATAAACGAGACTCGAATTGTATACAAACTTGTCGACGAGAGATTCGGATACACACATATTCTCACAATGAGACTAGGATAGACACACATTCTCTCAATGAGAATGGATAGACACCGATTTCATCGACGAGACTTGAATAGACACCGATTTATGAACGAGACTTGAATAGACACCGATTTATGAACGAGACTTGAATAGACACCGATTTATAAACGAGACTCGAATTGTATACAAACTTGTCGACGAGAGATTCGGATACACACATATTCTCACAATGAGACTAGGATAGACACATATTCTCTCAATAAGAGACTCGGATAGACACATATTCTCTCAATGAGACTAGGATAGACACGTATTCTCTCAATGAGACTAGGATAGACACATATTCTCTCAATGAGACTAGGATAGACACATATTCTCTCAATGAGACTCGGATAGACACATATTCTCTCAATAAGAGACTCTAACAGACATAACTCTATCAAAAAATACAAGAGACACTTTTTCTTTTCAAATGGGACTTACCACTCTTTTTCTGATTGAATCGAACAATTATTAAGACCGAAATTACTTGTTAAAAACCGACACGAAAACAAAATTTCGATGAAAAAAAAAATACGAAGCATCAATACGTATTTTTAGTTTAATCACCATTCAATCACGCGCCAATTTTCGATAAAGTTAAGCTCGACGCTAATTTTCGATAAGCTCGAGAGACGCCAATTTTTCTGTTTTGAAATCCAACCCGATGCTATTTTCTCAACAGAATCTGACTCGACTTTCATTTTCTGCATCGAATTCAACCTCCGATAAATTTTCTTCACTGAACTCGAGTCGACATTCACCCCAACAGATAGAAAAAAAACAAAAAAAAAACAACAACAAAAATCCTAGAAAACAGAAGAAATCGTTCGCCCAAGGGTCTCACGTTCTCAGAATCTAGTCCTATATACACGGATACTTAATACCGTACCAATACGTAAAGAATAGACCATTTGTTCTTTCGGAATTCTCTATACATACCCGAGAATAAAAACCAAAAAAATGCAGGAACTGGAAATGTTTTCCTCATGACGTGACTCTTCCATAAGATAGATACATCCATATCTATAAGAAAGAACCCCCCACTCCGAAGAGAAGAATTATTGATTCTACCTTTTAAATCTTTGACAGTAAAAGGAGAAGAAAAGAAAAATAGACCCTCATAGACTCATAAAAGATTTAAGTCTATTATAGACCTTTTTAAGAGAAAGAATCTAGCAGATGTTTTTTTATCCTAGAACACTGTGCAAGGTAGAAGAATCGGGGGGAAAGAACATGGTTCCGATTTGACACAGATTAACCATGTGGTGTTACGTTTTTATCGATCTGAAGATTCACTTTCGAATCATGCGCTGGAATGGCGTTCAACCTTTGAGAGAGTGCGGGAAACTTCAGTGATTTGAAAACGTCTCCAGGGCCACTTAATTAGGAGGTCTGTAAATGTACCGCGGGCTGTTCGAGTGATCTGCAAGTAAAGCGCGGGTCACATAGGCGATCTGTGAACGTGTCCCGGGTCGTTTGAATCACTGTTCCTCAAACACCGGGCCCTGACATCAGTCAAACCCGACCCGTGAGTGATCACTTCCGGTTTCATTTTTCTCCCTTTGTTTGCTCCTCATTAGTCGTGTCAGGGCCATATTCTCCCGAAAAAGAAAGGGCCGCGGGACTCCAAAGGTTGAGAGATCCACTGATTTAAATTATACATAAATGTGCCGCGGGCCGCCTAAATGGCTAGAGTGGAGTGCAGCTAAGATGCTCTTCTACCACCTTGAGGGAAAGAATACAGATAAAATGATATTTTTCCTAATCAGCTTGAAGCGATCACCGATAGATGGCACTTTCATTTCAAACCCAAATCGTTGACGGCAGTAAATTGCAGTATAGCGGTACATAGCATCATGTGTCACTTAAATGCTCTGGAACTGATGGGATCAATAAACATGCCTTGGCTCACTTAAGTGAACTGGGAATGTGCCCAGGGCACACTTCAATGATCTAAAACTGCGCCGAGGGTCACTCAAGCAATCTGTAAATGTGCTGCTGGCCGCTTGAGTGACCTGGGGTTGTGTCGTAGACTAGAGCTGGTAATGATAGTGCACATAGTAAACTTAAAAAAAAAAATGAACTCACTCTTCAGTACCTTCATTACCCTATAAATTCAAATTTATCCAATTTTGAAGCTATTCGTTTCAGGCTTCCATTAGTTTTTGTCTTCTTTTTACTGTTTCATAAACCTTTGTCTTCAAATTTTGGGGCGTACCTGGTACGATTTTCTCATAGAAACCTACGGGGAAACCGTGTTTCGTCTTACGGAGATTTCGGCTAACGAACATGATATCGGAATGAATTCTCTTCGTTAGCCGAGGGGAGAACATTATACACAAAAAAAAAAGCAGGTTGCGTCCATCGCTTGACATATCATTCTTTGTATTTCTTGACATAAGAAAAGCCTTCGACAGTGCAAACCAAAGAATTATATTCTCCAAAAACATGAAGCTTCTGGAATTGTCTCTCAATCCAACCTTATCTTCTCTATAGAACACAGTCTGTAAGATTTGGACCATTCATAAGCGATTCAATGAAAGTAAAAGGCGTTCTGTGCCCGGGGCCATAACTTTTCAAATCGTTTCCACCTCCGTGTATCCGCAATCATACCCATTAATACACGACATAATCGCAGATTTTGGACGCGTCAAAATTTTTAGATACCCGTGTTAGCGAGAGATATATATATATAGAGAGAAAAGTTTCCGTAAAACATGTTCGCACAACTAAGCGGGCTTAGTCACTATCAGGAAGGGCCTCCCCCCCAACATTAATTTAAATTTATAAAATTTCTCCTCCCAATTCACGGGGACGTGATTCGCGCCTTTCATTATTACACGGGAAAACGCTCTCTCTCTCTTTATGCCGCCCATTCCCCAGGGACAATAAACCGCTCTCGCCCTGCGTGTGTGTGTGTGTGTGTGCTCCGCATTTTACTTCTCTCTTTGCAATTAATTTTAATTAAACGTTCACAAGACAGCAAGACGTTGGCGAACAAGTTGGCGATCTCGCGTCATTTTTCATGCGTACAAGTGGGCTTTATACCCGTGAAAACAGCGGCGAGAGGGAATGGGGGGGGGGGGGTTGAGGGGGGGAGTGCTGTAGTGAAATCCCAGGAGGTGTTGAGATGTTTTAAAAGATGCAATTCCGTATTTACAGGGTGTCGTCTCCCACTCCTTCCCCGATCCTCGCTCCTTACCCTTTCCCAGCAGAATTGTGCGATCATAACTCAATGAAGACTAAGATTAAATACGCGAAAAATCTGCATAGACCCTAATTATGAGAGAACAAGACAAGAAATTTCCTCGGCGTCGAGTGGATTTTGTACAAGAAACTTCGTTTCCCAGCTAATTTACATATAGCTGTGAATTTGGAAATTCCAACACAGATTCCGACTGCAATTAGTGTTACCATCAGGGACACTAGTTTTTAAGGTTAAGTCTGAATGATTACAACGTGCAACTTTGAAAGCCTGTGCAATGGAAATAAAGCATTATATAATAAATATTACACACAGAATGCCCTCAAAATTAACGTGACCCATTTGAAAAAAAAACCAAACTGGAAGCAGCAATAGAAATACATCATTTCCTGCATCATTTTTTAGAATTTTCAGTCTGACTGAATTCAAAATCACCTGCAATTTTTAGCGACAGATGACACTGCAGTCGAATACTAAAAAAAACACCACCCACACAGTACGGTATTTTCAACACGTACTCCATTTGCTGCAACAACGCGTGTGCGGAAAATTATTTAACAAAGTTCACCGGCACGCAATTCACCGAAAGGAAATGGCTGGGGAAATTCACCGACATCGCGCATTACCGACAGAAATCACAATTCATCGACTGAGTGACATAGGAGTGAACAAGTGATAAGCGGTACATCGAGTGAGTGAGCGAGCGAGCAGGTTAGAAAAAGCAGGTGAGGCAATGAGGGAGTGGATGAATTGACACATCTACTCACTATGCTTATTCATCTGTCACTCACCCATACGGTTGTTACTCACTCACTGGCTTAATATCACTCAATCAATCGATCACTCACTGGTGACGAACTGACAACAACTGTCAGTGAATTTTGTTTCCGGTGAATTGCGTGGCGGTGAGACATTTGTCGGTAAAATTTTCCATAGATCGAAACAACGTGGTTGAGTCTCGGAGCAAAGTTCGCAGAAATCCGAACAAACGTCTCAGCCGGGATGTCGTGTATTCAAATCAAATGGAATTTCGAAATTAGTTACGAAGTCCGTTTGCAGATGGCATTGCAGGCAGAAAAAACTAAAACCGATATACAGTCGATATACGGGTATAACCACCTGATTTGCAACGACATCTCGAATATAACGTCAATAATTGGCAGTTTGGACCGATTCCCGTGAAAATTAACCTTGCTTATAACGTCGACGAAAAAGCAACCACCTCGGATATAACGACATATTTTTTGTCCGTCACTTTCGTGCATTTTGCCTGAACTTCCGGGCTTTTTTATGATGACTTTTAAGATTAATTTCCAGTATTTCTCTGATCTAAATCGAATTTTCAAGTCAAACTCCTTGAGTTTATTAAATCTACGTACATCTGTGTCTATCTCGGTGCACACGAGCTCCAATGAAAGATTTGAGCGATTCGTTGCCTTTGTAGTTTAGTGGTCTTCGGCGTGCACCCGGAAAGTGAAAGGACGTGGGCTCGATTCCCCGCAAAGGCAGTTGAATTTTTTCCTCTTTCCAAAATATACATCTTCGCATCAGGCAGCTGTTAAAAACGTTTGTATGGATAACGGAGAGTGACGTCATCCTCGGATAAGTCAACATATGGTGGCATCGTCAGCAATTGTGAGCCTTGGCCTGAATTGTGTTCGACCGTCCACGTACGGTCCCAGTGCACACGAGCTCCAAGGAAAGCCGGAGATATTCGTTGCCTCTGTAGTCTAGTGCAGTGTTTCTTAACCTTTTTCAGCTCATGGCCCCCTATGGATCAAATTTTTTTCTCGTGGCCCCCCTGTCCTATCCAGGGGCCCCCTCTACCCTCATCAAAGATTGAGATACTTTCTATTTTCATTATGAATGAAATTTTAATGAATCAGATCAATCTCTGGAATCCTGGCTAGGCACGGACTCAAAAATGGCAGATTATCATCTCCCAGGAGTCAAATTATATGTTAAAAAACAGTCTGTGTAAAATACGGTACGATCCAACGAACACGCACGATAAATCGACCCTCCCAACACATCAACCGTTGCTCTGGCGGCCCTCCATACGTAGCTGGAAGTAACAAATGAAAATCATAGTACCAGTTCCCATATAGTGCAGTCCCCCTCCCTCCATTGTAGACATGAAGACATGGGTCATTCCCACATAGACCCAAGGGTTAAGATGACCCTGGTTCTATAAACGGATCTGATGAATTCTGAAAGTAGTAATATTTTTTTCAACCATGTTTCACTTTTAAAGCTTTTTTTCTCTTCACAGCTCTCTATGACTCCCTTCACCACCTGTCGTGGGGATCACCTTTCTTCTGATTTTCTCCCGTGGCCCCCCTAGAATATCCCAGGACCGCAAGAGGGCCATATGGCCCCAGGTTGAGAACCACTGGTCTAGTGCGCTCATCCGGAAAGTGAAAGGACGTGGGCTCGATCCCCCCCGCAAAGGCAATTGCATTTTCTCCTCTTTCCACAAAAAAACAAACTAATAGCGATACTGCCATTCCAAAAGTATGACGAAAACTGCCCACATATCCATGCTATTCAAAATAAATGGGTAGCATAAATAACTAATGAATTTTCGCAAAAAATGAACATGCCTACTTCCAAATGGAACTAATCAAACTTATCATTTTTCTTGATAAACAGTGAAAGTCCCAAAAGTATCTAAATATTGAAATTGACAAAACTACCCGCGGAAAAAAACTCACAAAGAGCGGCAGGGAAAAAGTACACATATTGAATAAGTGATTCGCGCAGATACATATGAAACCCGGTAAGAAATCCATCTTCAGACACAGTACTTAAGAATGAAAACCTAATTTTTGAATCACTCTTTTCCGCGAAGAAATAAATCTTCTGGAATAAAAACACATCCGGCAATGAACTTTCCATGTTAAGTGCCATGTTTTTTTCTTCTGATAGTACTGACCTGACTTACAGGAGGGACGACTCAAACGTCCATAAACGCATGCATTAAGACACAACGCCGAATAGCAATTAACAATCGTCAAAAAGAACTCCCACGAACTCACTATAAGGGGGAAGTGATTTTCGCATTAGATATTCCGTCTGTAGTGTATACAGAATTCCTCAGGGAAAAGCGTTTTTTTCCCCCCCCCCGAATTTCCATTAAGTACATGAATAGTACATTGTAGTAATGAATAGAACATTAATTTCTTATGTTCGCTTTCATCACAGAGCGAACTCGCATTAATTATGTAGTACAGCACCGAGATAAGATACAGATGTATCTATCTCGGTACTGTACTACATAATTACTATCTACGAGATAGATACCGTCCGTAGATTTAATAAAATTGAGGAGTCGACTCGAAAATTCGATTTAGATCGGAGAAATACTGGAAATTAATCTTAAGAAGTCATCATAAAAGCTCGGAAATTCAGGAAAAATGCCCCTTTTTTGAGCTATTTTGCAATTTTTTTTTCGGTAAAAATGCCCTTTTTTCGAATCGTTCCTGCCGTAAATGCCTACTTCGTTATTGTCCCATGCTTATTCGCGAATTTTAAAGGCCTACTTTTGTAGAACAGATATTTTTTAGCATTGGTGGTCGTTTAAAGGTTGCTTACGTCCTCAACCACCTCTTTTTGGAGATATGAAATATTCTTAGCTGCTGACGAAATTTTGCTGGCAAGGGGGGGGGGTGTCAAAAATGGATGAAAATCTGCTTACGTGTGGTGTTTTTACCCTACAAAACAACTTGTGGATGATTATTTTGCTCGGCTAAGATACATGAAATCAACAGGCTTTCTGGATGTTATCCCGATCGATTGACTACAACTACTAAATCAGACATGCACCTCGTCCATATTCCTCCACGGAACCTCTAACGACGGTACATGTTGGAACGTGCGTGTACGTGCAGAGTGTGAAACCTGGGGTGAAGTTTGTTTCTGTGTAATACTTGTTATGTGTAGTGTGCTGCCATCTTCCACCAGTTTTTCTAACTATGAGTGAAGTGTAATGATTGAATGATTTATCGTTGTAGGCCTGTTTCTCTCTGTGGCGAGACTTTATAATGGGGAGATCGGCTGGCATTTGCCCCTTGAAGTTAGGAACCACAGGAAACCAACTTCATCCGACCACCACTGCGGTGATGGTAGGGTTCGAACCCGGATCCTCGCGATGCGAGTCCGTCATAATGACCACTCGACCAACCCACGCCTGTTGTGCAGGACAACTTCCTAGGAGGCTGGGTCGTGTCGGAGAGCATCTTCTATCCGTTCAACACTCGAAATTATTGTACACATTCTACGGAAACAATCCATCAGAAAACATTGAGCGCGATACAATCGGGATTAACGTAAAGGCACGTATACACTAGCGCGCCGAGCTTGCAACGCAGGACCCCCTGCAGCGGTTCTAATTCGCTCGTGAGTACACAAACTTCCTTTGCGTTCGTTGAAAATACCGATTCCAGGTGGGTCCAGTGAAAACAGCTCGAGAATCGTTCGCAACTCCGTACAAATTACTGAACAACCAACTGCAAATGCTTTCATCGCATGATCGCGCGCTAGTGTCGGAGAGCCATACGCGCCTCAAGAGAAAAGATGTCATGCCAAGGTGAGCAGGGAGGAAAAAGTGCCGTTCCTCTCCACCGGGAATCCAACCCAGGACCTCTCGCATACCGGGCACGCGCACTTACCATTATACCATAGAGAGACGATCCTTTTTTTCTTGGTGTCGAAGGAAGGTTTTAGAACAGAAAAAAAAAACGCTTTTTCCCCGGTCCACCTTCAGCATAATACCCAGAAAGAGCGAAATAATTCCTATCACCCGAAATCCCGAATCTCCATCCAAACAAAAGACTGCGCCTTAAAAATACCAAATAAACAACAATATCGGGAAATAACAAACCAAAATTCACGGGAACGTATCCTCCAATCAGACATACTCAAATCGAAAGTAGAGGGAGACCCATCTCCGTCCGGCACAAGACACTCAACAAATACCCTTAGGAATATCATTCCTGTCAAGATTACACAAACGAGAGCCGAATCCACGAACGTACAGAGCGCGTTATAGTGAAGTCTTTGAAAAAAAAAAATAATAATAAAGATATACGTTATATACGAAAGAACAGGGTTGGGAGAAGATCTCAGCGATAGGGGCTCTCTCTTCCCAGCAGTACACCGCACTCCAGGATTCAAGTGATACCTCTCAACTCTCTTCGCGTGAAGAAACAATTTTTCATCCTTATATTATCTCCGACCCGGACAGTAAATTCTCAAGACTAAAAACTTTACGGGAAAAAATTTTTTTCCCCTTTTCACAGAATGAAAAAAATTTTCCTTCTCCGAAGATCTACGACCTTAAAACGTCATATTTCCATGACACATGGCAGTCTTCCTCTTTTCTTACATATAAATAAATATATCCTGGAAAAAAAAAAAAAAAATTTCCCAAAAAAATTGCAAAATGCGAAAAAAAAGAGGGGGAAAAGAAAACGCTTATTTATAACCGTTCCTTTTGGAACAGCTTAAAAGAAGAGGGGGAAAAGTCCTGGATAATAAAGTGTCCCGGAAATTGACGTCACAGGAAAAAAATATATATATATATATAACAAGAAGAAAAATTTTCTCCTAGAAGATCGCTTACATGGTATATATGTACAAAAAAAAAATAAAGAGTTCAGAGTAAAATGAGATCTAGAAAGTTATGCGTAAGGTGAACCTGATCATAACTCTTTTCTCTGTACTTTTTCCTCCCCACTGGAGAAAAAACTCCAGGACCGCGCCAGACTTGGTTTTTACTACGGAGCTCATATCTGTACCGTTTGGTTAGTACGACAAGAAAGAAAACAACTCCTTATATTGTTTGATCTTTTTCCGTTTCTTCTTTTTTTTCTTTGTGACTTGCGAAGGAAGCTTGTATTTCACTCCGGGACCGATAAACGGGAAAAACCGTAATAAAATTCAACAGCTTGAATCTGTTTGTACGATTCCGAAATATTCCTGAACGAATTCGATTGAATGTTATAAGAAGGAATTTAAGGAATAAATATTTATACCGTTTCCATGTAAGCGTCTGGGATCTTGCAGCATCGGCAATAATTTGACATTAATTTGAAATATTGGCACAGGAAACGAATATCGGCAATTACTTCACATTCATTAGAATATCGACAAATGAATGAACATCGGCAGTCGTTTGATATTAATTACAATTTTGATACGGAAAATGAACATTGGCATTATTTTATATCGATTAAAATATCGACACAGAAAATGAACATCGGCAATTGTTTGATATTGATAGGAATATCGATACAGAAAATATGAACATCTTAAAAAAATTTTTCCTTGGTTATTGCAATGCATTTATATAAAGAGAAGTTCTGGACAATAAAGTGTCACGGAGATTGACGTCCCGGAAAAATTTATACAATAAAACGAAAATTTTCTTCCTAGAAGATTGTTTACATGGTATATACATATATGTATGTACGTATGTAGCCTATAGGATCTTGCAGCATCGGCAATTATTTGACATTAATTTGAAATATTGGCATAGGAAATGAATATCGGCAATTATTTCATATTAATCTGATTAATATGAAATAATTGTCGATATTCATTTGCTGTCAATTTTCCAATTAATGTCAAATAATTGCCGAAACGAAAATTTTTCTTCTAGAAGATTGTTTACATGGTATATATTGATTAATATGGAATAATTGCCGATATTCATTCTGTCAATTTTCCAATTAATGTCAAATGACTGTCATTGATAATTAATGTCTAAGAAAATGAACTTATTATTATATTTCTCTATTTTCTAACAGATTTGCTTGTACTATGTGGAATGACTGTACATTGGTGAGTGGTGGTAGAGAGCGTGTCTGGGCCCGTTCACTCTTTGTTGGTGGTAGTGGGTCCGGACCAAGATTCTATGTATCTGTATCTGTCTGTATCGCAATTTTTTTCTTCGATTGTATTATACAATGACACATGCACGCACGCACGCACAAAAACATTAATCTATGGGAGGGGATGGAACCATTTTTTGATTCCGTCGAAGACAGGTTAGGTATCAGTCTCATGAAGCGTATCACTGCGCAGTGATACCTCGGCTAACGAACGTGAATCCGGGACGAATTATCTTCGTTCACCAAGGTATAACTGTATTTGCAAAGTATGAGTTTGATTGTTACTCAGCCATTTTTGAAGCAGAATTTTTGCGACAGGGGTTAAAGTTACCTGCAGCTCACCTTTGGGTTATTTTAACAGATTTAACTGGATCTTAAAGGGTTTAGAAGGTGGTCATTGCTTTAGTCTGTATAACTTCGACTTCTAGACTAAGGGCACGAACACATAGTGCACGCTGGTTTCCGATTCGGCGCCGTTGCCGATTGGTTAAAAGCCTGAATTCCTTAAGCAATCCGTTACTTATAAAGGCATATTTTTAGTTTCTTTGAGGCCTAAACGCATTTTTCGTAAAGCATAGCGTCGGTTTTTGGGTCATAAAAATCCTAGCCCTAGTAATTAAGAAAGTGGGCTTACTCAGCACTTCCTAGAGATAGAAGGCCCCCGCAGTCTGCTTGTGACGTCAATAAGTAGTCCATTTTCCCTCAGAATATTGAAGGAAAAATATTCCCTGCTCGTGCAAGTATCATCGTTGTGGGGGAAAAGAAATGATCGGGCTCAGAATTGGCGATTTCTATGCCTCCACATCCAATCACTATGCGGTGTTTGTGAGTCAACCAGGAAGATTCTCCGCCAAAATAAGAAGAAACGAAATAGGATGCCGTGCTTCAAAATGTGGCAAACTTGCTAGGGTAGTCTGAATGACGTTTATATGGCAAACAGTGCAGAGGCCTTCTATCTCTAGGAGGTGATGGCTTACTCGGTGCTGTCACATCAGTGACGTCACGCATCACGTCAGCTAGCATCAAACCCGGCGCGTCATGAGGCAGCCTTTTATCTGAAGCTCCGACAGTTCTACGCACGTCGTAACATCACAAACTTGGAAATTTCCATTCCAGACCAATCCATCGATGAGACGAAAAATAATAAACAATAATCACAACCCACACGACCAAAATTTCTCCTTCCATCATAAACTTGGAATAATAATAATCACAGCCACCCGCGCGTCCGTTCCCCTCGCGAGGTGGACGGGGGGGAAGGCCGCCCCAATCTCCGCACGTACAAGTTTCCCCATTAAGTGATAAGGCAGCACCCCCCCACCCCCGCCCCCAACCTACGAAAATTGGAACTCGGAAATTTCTCCCGCCTTCAATTAAAAGAGAAAGAACTATTACCGAAACTAATCGAGTGAAGGCTCCGTCGGTAAAATTATCTGGAAAATTTATCAATAATGCTTGCTGCTGCTGCCGCTGAGGGCCGTTGCTATTAAAAGTTCGCGCGAGCGAGGGGAGGAGGGCGCACCCGGAAAAATTTTTCCAGGATAGAGAGAGAGAAATGAGAGGGTGGTGCCCTGGATGACGACCGTGATATGCTGTGTAACGAGTTCGCAAAACTGCTAAAGGTGTGGTTGGCGTTACACATGGTTAGCGGATGCTATTTGGAAGGAAAAGAGGATGGACCGGGATATATAGGAAGGGGTCTCTCTTATCCTCTTCGATTCCAGGAAACTGAATTCCAGAGGAGAATTTTTTAATAGGGGAGGCGGAGGAAGTTGATTGAGCTCTCCCAAATGCAGAATTTGCATCACCACCAGGAGAACGCAAGCTTGATTTTTACGTGCTTGGACATTCTATAACTTATCAATACGATGGAAATAATTTCAACAAAACCGAATTTATCATTTATATCAGAATTCGTTCCATTCGAATGAGAGATTTCAATAATACTTTGTGATATACGATATAAATGGCCTTGTTTTTATCAGACCCACCTTTTTCATGGCCGTATTTCACCGACAGAGTTTAAACTACGATCGCAGGTTAAGGGACTAGCGAATCGACGTGGATTGGTTTTAAAATCCTCAATTTAACCAATCCGTTCCGATCTTCAATCCTTTCACCTGCGCGATTGCGGTTTAAACTGTGTTGGTGAATATGGCCGTCAATGGCTTACGACTAAATGTATCGAAAATTCATGAAACCAGCACAAGAGGAACCACTTCAGTAAACATTCTTCTGCCTGTCTTCAAAAGTGGTGATAAATCTGATGTTTCAAATTGCCGACCTATAGTTAAAATGAATTCTATTTGTAAAGTATTTGAACTTATCATTCATGAAGGAATTTATGGCCACGTTCGTTCCTGGTTTTCTAGTTGTCAACATGGTTTTTATTGCTAAGAGATCTTCATTAACTAATTTAGTCGAATTTTCTCAAGATGTAGCTCAAACTATAGATAATAAGCAGCAAATTGATGTTGTTTATACTGATTTCTCAAAGGCTTTCGATTCAATCAATCATATTCTTTTTCTTCAGAAGGTCAGGGGTTGGGGCTTTTCTGGACATCTGCTCAAGTGGACTGAGTCATACCTTACTGGGAGATCTCAGAGAGTAATTTTTAATGGTTGTAAATCCTCTTCTTATGCATGTTTTCCTGGTGTTCCCCAGGGGTCGATATTGGGTCCCTTACTTTTTATTTTATGCTTAATGTTTGCTGATGATGTAAAAAAATTTCATGTTATTAATAATGCTGATGACGCTGCTAAATTACAAGAATCTATTAACAAACTGAATTTATGGTGTGTAAATAATAAGTTGTATTTAAACATTGATAAGTGTAAATGTATTACATATAGTAGGAGGCATTCTCCACTTATATACGATTACAGTATTGATGGTCAATTACTTCTAAGGGTTGATTGTGTGAAGGATTTAGGTGTTATATTTCACAGTTCTTTTTCGTTTAACCAACATATTAATTATATAGTGTCTAAAGCATCCAGAAGTCTTGGGTTTATGATTCGTAATAGTAAGCTTTTTCACAATGTTGAAACTATTTTGTTACTTTTCAATTCCTATGTTCGATCTGTTTTGGAATACTGTAGCATAATTTGGAATCCACATTGCTTATTTAATATAGTTAAAATTGAACGTGTTCAAAACAGGTTTTTGCGCTATGTATATTTTAAGAAACATCAGTCATATAATCACTACTTACCAAACGAAATACTTCGCTCATCGTTCTGTTATGATTCCCTTGAAACTCGCCGTCTCAGGGCCCTTACTAGGTTTTTTGTAAAAATTATTCACACTGATATTGATGCACCTGATATTCTAAACCTTATTACTTTTTATTGCCCACGAATCAATCTTAGATGTCGTAATCTTTTTTATGTTCCTCCATATCGTTCTGATATTTTGAAAAATTCTCCATTGTACCGATTTCTGAGATGCAGTAATACTGATGATGTATATTTTTAAACTTTGATTTTTGTATATATATATGTTTTTCTTGTATTCATATATGCAAACTGTAACTTTGCCTGTAGTTTGTATTTAAATAAATAAATAAATAAATAAATTAATTAATTAATTACAAAGAGAGGCCACTCAAAATAAAATGTAGTCATACCCAAAGATTCAATAATGTCACTACTCTAGATCAGTGATTCCCAACGTGGGCGTTAGCGCCCACTTGGAGGCGATGTAATTTTCCGGGGGGGGGGCGGTAGAAGCTACGGGTATAATATAGCATCCTATGGGTTAGATTGCGCTGGGGGGCGATGGGAGAAAAAAATTTCTGAAGAAAGAGACGATGGGACGAAAAAGGTTGGGAAACTATGCTCTAGATCAGTGATTCTCAACATGGGCGTTAACGCTCCCTTGGGGGCGATGTAATGTTCCAGGGGGGCGGTAGAAACTACGGGTATAATATAGGATCCAATGGGTTAGATTGCGTTGGGGGCGATGGAACGAAAAGGTTGGGAAACTATGCTCTAGATCAGTGGTTCTCAACCGGGGGCCATATGGCCTCGGGGGGGGGGGGCCCTAGGATATTCCAGGGGTGCCACGGATGAAAATCTGGCAAAAGGGGAGCCACGGCTACTGATGCGGGGGGCCACGAAGAAGTTTGTGGAATTAAATTTTTTTAGTCACTCTGACTAATAAAAATTTAATTTCAAACAAAAAATGCATAGAATATATTTTTCGCAATTTTTCCGCTATTCAAGTTGATTCCGCTATAACATTAACATGAGGAAGGAAATAAAAAAACCGTTGCATGTAATCTCGGTGGGTTTACGACTGGGGGGTGACAGTAGGCCCTGACACAAACTATAGAAGAGGTTTAAAGCAAAATGGAGTAACTGTAAAGACAGAAAGTTGTTCGTGTTCGAAGACTTTTCATTCAAAGAGGGCTGCCATAAAGAAAGCAGACAAAGATTTGTTGACCATTCATTGTTGACATTCTTTTGAGTGCTGGTGGTAAATGCAATCCAAGAAGTAAATGGGTGAAAAGTGAAAGCTTTTAAAAAACCCCAATGGTTTTCATGCAATTACAGATGGATAGCCATCTAGTTTATCACAAAGCTATCTTCAACCGGCACTGAGTGGTCTGATCATTGATCATTTTTGGCGCACGACGAGGGCTAATTAGACCCCGGGACCTACGATTTATTGACGATTCCGAACGGCAGGCTTGTTTCTTATACTCATCGAGAGGTTGGTGCGCTAACCCCTCGATGGGGGACTCAGCAATTTTGTGCTGCGCTCAAGTTGTCATTTTTTGTTGTACCCATATGTCAGGAAAGTTTTCTGACAAGGACGAACCGGGTATCGAACTCGCGAAGCCTCTAAACCTGAGTGGTCTGATGGGGAATATATTTATAAAAATCGAATAAGGAATGATTGCTCTGGGGTATTTTTTATGAATTTCTGGGGAGGGGTGTGCCAACCCATTGCCTCTACTGAAAAGAAATAAAGTCGAATTCAGTTATAACGAACTCCATCCAAGAGACCAAATCATACATGAGGAAAAATACCCACGAAATTACATTTTTTAAAACTACACATTGCTGTATAACTTAAGAAACTGTAATTGCATAAATTTGCTTTTGTGTCTCAATCGCGAGTGTTCATATGCCATTCCTTTCAATTTAACAGGAAAAACGTGATTTTAAACATATTTAAGACGGTCTTAACGTCATTTGGTTTGCTAATTGGTTTATATGCAATCCAAGCAGATAATGTATTGGGACTTAGTAGGACTAAGATTCACACCACATCTTTAAAGTTTTTTTAATCTATACTGTAATGCTTCCTATTAACTGCCCTACTACGTAAGCCTGCTGCTGGCCTGCAACATCCCAAATAATTTCAATGCAATTTTCCTGTACTGCAAGAACAATGTTGTGGACATTAGAAAAGAAAATTCTAAAATGGCGTATGACCACATTTAAAGCAATTTAAATCCGTTTATTTGAGAGTCAGGGCATCTGCTGATTTTTCAGAAACGTGTAATAAATTCTCACGTAAGTCTTCACTTTGAAATGTCCACAACCGACCGGCTCAATGCGTATCTCTGTATCTGTCAACCTAAAATTTGTGGTTTTTAGTGTTGATAATACGCATGCAAAACCAATTCAGCGACGCATTTTTCACAATCTGCATGGAAATAATGTCTAAATGCCAAAGATTTAAAGTTCGAGTCAAAATGGAAATGCCAAATAATTGAAATTGTGCTTCGTATAAATGAAATATTTTAATATTGAAAGCTATATATACAGAGGTTAATCTCGTGCCCGTAGTCATACGTCTCATAAATGTGAAATTTTGTCATAAAACTGAGAGTGAGGCCCGAATCCCCTTGCGCACAAGTGGAATTTCATGGCATTTACGCACAACCGAGCCCCTCTTGGCCATTTTTCTTTTTTTCTCCTCACCCTTTCTTCCTTTTGTTTCCTTCCGAAATTTATAAAAGTAAAAAGGACATGATCATTATAAAAAGGACTGTTTTCAGATCAAATTGCAAAAGTTCAATTACTTTAGTGGAAAAATATCAGATTTTTTTTTGGTGGGAATACAGTCAAACCCCATTATAATGAACTCCAAGAGACCGGAGTAATAAAGAAATTTCGTTACAAAAGAATTTCAGATTTTTATATTGTTCCTATGTAAACTTATCCGGGGCATTAGAAAAGTTTTCGTTAAAACGGTATTTTTTTCCCGTTATAACGGTATTCGTTAAAACGAGAGTTGACTGTATTTCGTCTCAAACTATTTTTTTACGTGCATATGCAGACTGCATGGGTAACAGGGCGTATGGCACTTTACTGGCGAGTCGCTAGTCTTAAAGATATACCCAACTAGAAAAAGTATCCAAATCACGTGTCCAACTCAGATATGTCATTCACGTTGTAAGGGATTGTCTAGTTATAAAATAAAATAAAAAAACTTTTTATACCGTCCCCGTGTGCCAAAGAACCCAATTAAGAAGTTGTTGCTCTGTCTTTTCCGATGACAACTAAAATAATTTCACGTTTCTAAGTGCAATATTCACCGAGATATGCGAATTCGAAAAATTGAGGAAATTCGGGGAAAAAAACAGCATTAAATGCGGGTAAAATGGCTTCCCCTCATTTAATGCTGTTTCTTTCCAACTTTCTTGGAATATCTCAGTGAAAATTTGAACTTAGACACACTGAATTTTTTTGTCGGAGACCAGGAAACAACTTTCTAATTGGGTTTTGGGGCGAAGGGTGTCCGCATAAAAAGTTAACATTTTTATTTTAATAACTCTGTAACCCCTGGCAACATGAATCAAATATCTGAGTAATACACATTATTCGGGTACTTTTTCCAACTGGAAGTATGCCTCTAGGACCAACGGTTCGCCAGTAAAAAATGCCATATGCCCCGTTACCTATGCGCCCTGTATATGAAATATAGTACGGATTGTTATGTGAAATATTGTGTTGTGTTTAAGCCAACACGCACGTTGCTTCGTTCACCTGCGAGAGAGCGGTCACATTATGATCCAAAAAGCCACTTGAAGGTAGCTTGTCATACATCCAGTGAAATATCAGATTTTCACCGTATCGAAATTAAAGTCAACAAACTGATAAGAGGGGGTTTCGGATTTGCTTACTTTTGATGACGGGGGGGGGGGGGTCGAAGGTGGCTTACGTTATCAACCACCCCTTTTTGAAGATATGAAATATTCTAAGCTGCTGACGGGGGGGGGGGGAAGGGGGTCAAAAATGGTTGAAAATCTGCTTACGTAATACTTGAATGGCCCCTTATTTATATTTTCCGATGGATTTGAAATCCTGATAATCAATCATTATTATGTTCACATGAACAGTTTTGTCACTGCGTATGCAATGACAAAATCCGTATATACCGGGTGACTCGAAATGTTACGCCGTCCGCCAATAGCAGTTTTTTTTTTCCTTGTAGCATTTGCCGCGAATTCCCAATGGCACTAACAATTTTAAAAGGGAATTAAAATTAATTTAATACTCTAGAATACTTTAAGAAATTCATTTTTGAAAATATTGTTGGTACTGCTACCTACTTCAAAATCAGAAGTGCCTTATGTGGTGATGGCGAAGCTCAGGTATAAAAAACTGAATTCTTCATTCACCTATACTCCTTATAAACAAAGCTTATAAACTGACCTGAAAGATCAAAATTCCAGTTCAGTAATTTCTTCAAGACCCAAAGAGACATCCAAAACATAGGACCTCCACGTCCGACGACAGGTAAGATCGTAAAAAGTGAATTTTTCCACACTGCACTTTATATTAATGTGCTGCCATCTAATGTCAAATTTAAAAGTGACTCATGTGGTGACGATGAAGTTCGAAGTAAAAAAAAACTATATTCTTTATTCCGCTTAGTTCCTTATAAACAAAGCTCGTGAACTGAACTGGAAATTTAAACTATAAGTTCGGTTATTTTATTTGAGCATAAGGAGGCTTCCATAACAAAGGGCCTCTTAATGAGCAGACGACAGAGAGGAAGTCGGTTCCCTACGAGTTAAGCCCACAAACAGAACTGGAAGTTCGAACTGCCAGTTCAGTCATTTTCTCAGGACACAAGGAGACGCCCAAAACAAGTAACCTGGAGAGAAGCAGACGACAGAGATTATATATTACTGGAGGGAGCATCCAGCCACCGCGACTGCAGCGACATCAAATGCAAGGAAATCACGTGACCCGGTAAAAACAAAATTCCCGCCTGGCAATTTTTCCATAGAAATGTGCAGTTCGGTCTCTAAATATTGGGTTTTAAAGATTTAAAAAAAGGATAGAGAGAAGAACTCATCTTAAAGGTGAAAAAAGGTTAAATTATTTTCATTTAATACCGGAATCTCATTTCTTTCATCATTTCTTGAATTTCCCTTCATCAATTATGGAATTTTCCTCCACTATTTTTTGAATATTCTTTCATTAATTCTGGAATTATTTCCTTTATTATTTATTATTTCTTTCATCAATTGTGGATTTGTTTCTTTCATTAATGCTGAAATTATTTCTTTTATTAATGCTGGAATTATTTCTGTCATTGATTCTGAAATTATATCTCATTAATTCATTAATTCTGGAATTATCTCTTTCATTAATTCTGGAATTACCTCTTTCATTAATTTTGGAATTATCTCTTTCATTAATTCTGGAATTACCTCTTTCATTAATTTTGGAATTATCTCTTTTTCATTAATTTTGGAATTATCTCTTTTTCATTAATTTTGGAATTATCTCTTTTTCATTAATTTTGGAATTATCTCTTTTTCATTAATTTTGGAATTATCTCTTTTTCATTAATTTTGGAATTATCTCTTTGCTTCATTCTGGAATTATCTTTCATTAATTTTATTATTATTATCTCTTTCATTAATTCTTTCACTAATTTTGGAATTATCACTTTTATCAATGCTGTAATTATCTCTTACATTAATTCTAGAATATTTTCTTCCATTAATGCTGAAATTGCCTTCCATTAATGCTGAAATTGCCTTCCATTAATGCTGAAATTATCTTTCTTTAATGCTGAAATTATAACTTTTATTAATTTTGGAATTATCTCGTCCAAGCTGAAATTATTTTTTCATTTATTGTTTTAAACTCCTATTTATGCCATAAGAAAATAACCGGGGGGAGGGGGGGATCGTGTTTATTTTCGCCGTGTCACGTGATGTTCCGACGAAAGATGTTGGGGGACACAGTTCTCAGGCACTGCCAAGGCGGAGACCGCTGACGTCCTACTCTCTCCGGAGGCTTGATTTATATAGATATATACTGTTGGTGCTGCCATTTAATCTCGAAATTTCAGGCAACTCATGCGATGATGAAAGAGGGATAGGAAGAGTTCTTTGTCATTTTTTGGCATGAAATTTTTTTTATGAGACGAAAATTTCGGTAACAAAATTCGTACATTTGCAGTAATCGATTTTATGTAGAAAAAATATTTTTTTTTTTCACAAAAACATTCGGACAATATGGATGATCGAACAAATAAGTGAAAACACGGATTATGTGGTCTTCAGATATAGGGTTACCAGATTCAATTTACGAATTTTTCGAGAATTTTTCTGGTAGGGCCTCCAAAAGATCCTTTAGCACGGGGGGGGGGGGGCTATGATGCTATTACGACGATCCTGCCTGTCAGCCCCAATTTTGTGGGGCTAGTACCTGATTCCTTTACTTATATTAATTTACATTAATTAAACAAAAACATCAATAAAATATTCGAAAAATGATCAAAGTTATCGAATTGCAACGTATATTTGATAAAGAGATGATGAAGCGCTTTAAAAGCATGAAAAAAATTTATGTCTGTTGAATATGGTTCGAGCCACGAAGGTGTCAGCAGGTGAACCACGCGCCAATTATTATTAATAATTTATGAATTTTGTAAAATTATACCCTCTCAATGGATCGTGTTTGATTACGATCCAGACTATCGACGCGTTCCTGAAATAATGAAAAAAAAAATGAGTGTGATAGAATTCGTTCTTTTCATGAAAACAAAATTTCAAGATTTATGTTCGTAACTCGAAAAGTTTGTAAGTCGGGGAGCAACTACATAAAATTTTTAGACAGGGCCGCAATTTTTTTTGTTTTTTTTTGCATTGGGACGTGAAATTCTCCTAAGCCTGGACTGGTCTCCGATTTTTGAATTTGAATATCTCAGGGATTAATGGAGTTAAAAACATGTAACTTGTTTGTTGGGCTCAGAAGAGAAAGAGCAACAACTGTCTAATTGGAAGTTAGAGAACGGGGGGAGGGGAAGGATCGTATAAAAATTTCATTTTTTATTTTGTGTACACTGTATTTTCATCATCAAAACTCGTACAGGGTGATTTCTGGTCACATTTTTAGAATTTTTAAAATTAGAGCCATACCACTACGACGAACGGTTGATGAGATAAAGACTGTAACAACACTCCAAGGAGAAACCTTTGAATCTTAGAATGGCCATAATATTACCAATAGGCAGGGCCGCAAGTAGTTGGGGGGAGCAGGCGAATCTGGTGCCCCCGGCGCATTAAAAAGGGGGCGCAGATTTAACCATTTAACCTATCCTTCAGCATTACGGGGGGGAGGGGCTGCCTAAATGAGTGGTTGCCCCGGCTAACTAAGTATCCAGTTGTGGCCCTGCCAGTAGGTATATTATTTCTGACGATTCACCGTTATATATATTGGGTATTTTTTATTTTTAGATACATTCTCAAGTTTGTAATTTACACACCTCTGGTAGCATTTCTTTTACTTCTATAGATCGAACTACACAGTTGATCCACTAATGACCCACAAAAATCACGTCCGTTTCCAAGGGATTGGAAACTTGCTAATGTTGTTGCGATATTTAAGAAGGGTAGTAGAGAAGCGGTGTCCAATTATCGTCCAGTGAGTTTGACGAGCTCCATCTCGAAAATTTTGGAAATTATCATCAAAAGGCAGTTTGTGAAGTGGATAGGCGAGAATAATGTATTGTCGGATAATCAGCATGGGTTCAGGAAGGGGAAGTCATGTGTAACTAACCTCCTTTGCTTCTATGATCACGTGACTAAGGCTATGGGTAAGAGCAAAAATGTCAACGTTGTTTACCTTGATTTCCAGAAGGAATTCTCATTGACGAGCGGCTTAGGTTTTCTGAACATTGTTCAGCGGTGGTGAAAAAAGCGAATAGAATGCTCGGTTTCATTTTCAAAAAGGTCTCTTCGCGTTGTTCTAGTCATTCTTCCGCTTTTTCAAGGCTTAGTTCGTCATGGACTTGAGTATGCTGTAAGGTTTTGGGGACCATACCTACAGAGAGGAACATAGATTGGTTGAAGGGGTGCAGAGAAGAGCTACGCGTGTCCTTATTGGCACACGGGGCTTGAGTTATGAAGAGAGACTTCATTTTTTGAATATGTTTACATTGGATGAACACAGGTGTCGAGGAGATATGATCGATGTATTCAAAATTTTCAATGGGATGGATAGGATGGACCATGAACTTTTAGTACACCGCCAATCGACTGCTTTTACAAGGGGACACCAGTATCGATTGGTGAGGGACAATGCAAGGTTGTGGTGTCGCAGGGAATTTTTTTCTAATAGGGTTGTTAATAAATGGAATAGCTTACCCCCGGAGGTAGTAAATTGTAACACACTTGACATGTTTAAAAATAAATACGACAAACATGTTGGGGTAAATCGAGAAGCTATCCATTCTTAGAATAAGACAACCATAATATTCTTTATGGGCATTGTATAATATTTTATCATGTGTATATATTGTTTATAATTTTCGTTAATTGCATTTTTAATTGGGTTGCTATATATTTTTTTGTGAAATATATGACATCCATATTTTTATGGGCATCTTTTTCTCAGCCACCTCGTTGGACATTTTGCCTGTTGTGGCGTTGTATTTGTATTTACAGTAACTTGATGACATTGTGTCGTCTTCAAGCGCGGAATTTACATTGATTGAAAATAATTTATTCTAATTTTTTTACTGTATTCTATTACGTTTATTTTGCTCTTTCGTTATTTTCATGAATTAAAAATTAATCAAATTAAATTCAAACATATATATATATATTTTAGACAATTTTTGAATAACCATCTTCTGATGGAAAAACGGGGGGGAGGGGTGGTAGAAAATTATTCATGTTCGCAAGAGGGGGGGGGGCATAGGAATAAGAAATGGTTGAAAGGGGACCATGGACAAAAAAAGGTTGAGAACCACTGCTCTAGATGTCTAGATCATAGTTTCCCAACCATTTTTGTCCCATCTCGCCCCCTTCTTCAGAAATTTTTTTTCCTCCCATCGCCAGCCAACGCAATCTAACCCATAGGATCCTATGTTACACTAGCTGCTTCTACCACCCCCCCCCCGGAACATTCCATCGCACCCCCCCCCCCCCAGGGTGCGTTAACGCCCACGTTGGGAATCACTGCTCTAGATCAGCCCGATTCTCCGTCAAAAATGTCTAACTTAACAACCATAGATGTGCCTACGCGCGAAAAACTTAGGTTTCAAGCCCCCCCTAAAGATGCTATACCACAGAATAAACATCGGGGTCATTTATTACATTAGATACTGTGATTTCCCTCCTGGTTATATACGACAGACAAGGAGACGCATAAAGGCAAGATTAAATGAGCACACGCTGGCTGTGTGGTAAGAATCGGGATTGAGAAAAATCGACCATCGCGCCGCTCACTGTTGCGGCAAGAGGGACATAGATTTAAATTTTAGAGAAAGCGAGAGTTTCTCTGATTTAGATTTCTACGAAAGCCTTCAGAAATACAAAAGTAAATGGCAATAAATCAACACCACCGATTGCAATGCAATGGCTTAGATTCATCACGAGCGGGAGTTCTGCATTTGTGTCACAAGCAGGGCTCTCAGATTCATTTCTGACCACGACGTTGGAGAAGTGAACATACGTACTTATTTCCAGCTGAGCCACCGAGAGTTAAGATTTAGTATCCAACCCAAGTGGGATCCTCGGTCAGCGCGATAAGTAGTTAAATATTTCCCCCCTCCCCCTCTGAATACGACACCCACTGTGCGTCGGAAATGCATTAGAGAAGTTTTTATATTTTTCGTTTACTTGCCTCATTCATTATCAATTTCTTGATATATTCTTGGGCGAAGTTTACCTACTCTTTCTAATACTGTGATTGCAGTAAGGAATATGGAATACAAAGAACTTTCCAAAAAAAGTCAAAGGCCGGTAAAGATGCTTGGGATATCACTGTTCGCATGCTTAATGGCATCCTGAGTAATCGCTAGACCAAAAAACACCTTAAGCTAGTGAGAGAAACACAAAAATCCTGTACAAAAATGGAATTTCCAGTGTTTCTTCAAATAGCACATCGCATCCTCCATGCTCATTTCAAAAACTTTCAAAGTAAGAATGGGCGCTTATACCCAAAAGAGCACCTTCACTCACTTAGGGGCCATTCAAGTATTACCTAAGCTGATTTTCAGCCATTTTTGACCCCCCCCCCCCACCTGTCAGCAAAAGTCAGCAAAACACTGACCCCCCTTCCCAGAAAAATTCCGTCAGCAGCTTAGAATATTTCATATCTTCAAAAAGGGTGGTTGACAATGTAAGCAACCTTCACATTCCCCCCCCCCTTGTCAGCAAATCCGAAACCCCCTCCTCCCCCGATGCTGACGTAATACTTGAATGACCCCCCTTATATAAGAGAGAGCACAGTGAAGATATCGTGACAATTACGTTTTGGAGCCAAAACGTGAAGATGGGAATCTGGGTCCTCGGGATGCGAGTCGACAATAGCGGTAAAAAGGAAACTGCAACCTCTGAAATTTGCGTTTAAAAAGTATTTTTCCCCTTACATTTGCATTAAAATGCATTACCTGCTTTATTTTGAAACAAATTAACCGATTGACGCGAAATTTCTAGTATTTCATTAGCAATTTAATGAAATATTTTTTGAAGTCATTTTCGAAAAGTCTCGTGGCAGATCTAAATAATCTTGATTACGGGCTACCAAACCCAAACACGAAGAACCCCCCTACCCCCAATTCCTAGGAATACAGTTTCCTCAAAATCAAAGGCTAAATCGCGTGCCCTTTCACAATCCCCCCCCCCCCCAAAATAAACTGGAAACCCGTGAAATGTGTTCAATATATCGAACTAAATAAAAATTTCAAACTCCTATTTTAAAACGGAGAAACAACGAAATAAAAAGAGAACTTTACGGCCAAACCAACCGAACGTAAAACAAACGACATTATCTGGGTATGATAGCATGCGTTCCGACAAAACTTATTACCCTTTCGGAACAAAAAAAACAACAAAATTAATAGGGAAATAGTAAAAAAAGAGCAAATAAAACTAGAAACGCTTCCATATATATCTTTTCCCTCATCCTCTCTCTCTCTCCTTTGAAACCGTTCCAGAAACACATTCAAAAAGCCAAAAAAAAAGTTAAATTCAGAAAAATAAAATTTCTCAGATTTCTACGGTTAGTGAAGTGTTAAGAGAAGGAGGAGAAAAAAAAAAAAAGTAATGGGAAGTTTTCATTAACCGGATGCGGAAGAATGAAAAATAAAACGAAAAAGAACTCCCTTTTTCTCCCGCGGGACATAAATTATGTGCTGATAAGAAAATTCTGCACATTCCAGAGACTCGTTCGAGCGGTCACATAAAGTGAAATAACTGTGGAAAAACCTTATGGACAATGGCTCTATTTCCTTCCTATTTCCCACTTCTTTTTTTTTAAATCCCGGAACAGGAGAACCAACAGAGAGAGAGAGAGAGAGAGAAAAAAAAAAGGATAAGGCGCCGAAATGGGTATCGAATGCCAATGCAAAATGGACACATTCTATAGTCATGGGAGTAGGAAAAGATATATTTGGACGCTTTTGTTTCGAGTTTATTTTCTTTTATTGGGTAAATCCACGGGAAGCACGGATAGGCTTCATGGTAATGGGAAAGAGTTTTCTGGGTCTAAAGGAATGAGATGTGCGATTTCTTCGGTCTAACTTGAGGACGAGGTACGGAAGTCGGAGGTTATAGCAGTAGAAATCAAGAACGAGTCCCGTGTGTTAGCTACTGGTGTGAGAGAATGGATTACATTTCGATGGGAGCATGGAGGTGAAGCTGTACCTTAACGCTGGGAGCAGACCAGTTGAACGACAAGACAGCTTTGGATAAGCTTGATCATTTTTGTTCAAATTAGCTCCGTTCACATGTGCAAGATTGGGGGTCGCTTTGGTGATAATTACCAGCATGACAACTTTTTTCCCCCCTCGTAGGGAAGAAAAAGGTGGGAGAGAAGCTCATAAAAAAAAAAGCCCATCTTTCTTCGGGTGGATTGGTGGTCGACACCGACCTTCTCTCCCATAATCCTTTGCGCCGCGAAAATTGCTATAAGCTCGTTCGTCAACCATCTTGAATCAATCACTTCCGTTCAACCTACGTAATCAGTGACGACTTCCGGAAAGAAGAGGGGGATTACCGGCATAAACTTAACGTCATGTGAACGGTTTGTAGCGAAAATCCCCGTTACCGGGAACTTCCCGGGATGTTTTATTGTACATGTGAACGGGGGTATTGATTGTTTTATGACGCAACGTTTTAGTTTGACTAACCGGTGTGCGTTGCGTCATACAAATCAACAATGCTGGTCTAAGGCTGGGCGCACATCGGCGAGAAAAGACTAGGCAAGACAGCTTCACACAAGCTGTCATTGTTGTTCCCATTGGTTTGTATGACGCAACGCACACAGGTTAGTCAGATAGATTGAAACGTTGCGTCATAACCATAACAATCAATGTGAACAAAAATGATCAAGCTTGTCTAATAAGCTGTCTTGTCGTGTCTAACCGGTGTGCATCCAGCCTAAAAAAGCTGTGTTAGTTCTAATATTGGTATTAGAGGCGCTATATCCGCAGCTCCCCCACAATAGTCCAATAAAGAATCTCTTCGTACCCTTCTGGGTAGGAAATATGTTGTTTTTTTTTTCAGCAATGTACTCTATCATGCTAGTTAACTATTCCATGCGAGTATTTATAATACGTCTAGGGAAATAAAACGTATTGAACGGTCCATTAGTTTGAGTGGAACAGTTCGTTCCGAAGTAAGAGTTTTTCATCACATGAGAAACTTTCAGGAACGAATTGAACTCGAGGTACATTTTCCGTCGCTGCAAAAATGTTATTGTGGTGCATTGTACAAGAAGCCGTGTCTCATTTGCGTTCAACGTCGAGAGAGGACCACAGAAATCAAATTTGACGCTGCTTCAAAGGAACAGTGCGCAATCTAGGGACACAAGACAATCTAACATTGAGTTATGATTTTGGGACGGACTTCCGCTGGTAGAGCTATCACGTGCTCTACAAAATCAGCATATACTTTTAACGCACTTCTTAGTGGGTCGAATTTCAGCTGTTATGGTGAAAGTGTTTCATAGTTTCTTCTAATTATAGGTGTAACACTGGTGTGATATTTTAATAATGTCGAGGACGATATATTATTTCATATACTCAATCTCATCTCGCTTCTTTTTCCCTGTCTCATCAGCAGATAGGTTTTACTGGCATATTATTTATGTGTGTGTGTGTGTGTATATATATACAGAGTGATCAGCGAATAAGCCCTTATTTCAAAATTAAATATCTCTACAACAAAGATCAATAGAATTATGCGGTAAACGGTACGTTTATTAGCAAAACTGTAAGAATGTTGTACAGACATTTCGAAAATTTAGTTTTTTTTTTTCAATTTTTTAAAATTTAAAAAAGAAAAAAAAACAAAACTGGAGATTTTGGGGTGTCCGAAAATCCTCATTTGTGTGAAGAGAAACCACTGCATTCGCCTAAAGTTACTGCATGGGCTGCGGTATGCGCCATGTGTGCTGACAAATTGTTCCAAAATTGTAACGTAACGTTCAGTAGTAATCGTTTCTCGCACGAAAAAGGGGCCGATAATGCCTCTGGCGCATACCGCAGCCCATGCAGTTACTTTAGGCGAATGCGGTGGTTTCTCTTTACACAAATGAGGATTTTCGGATCCCCAAAATCTCCAGTTTTGTTTTTTTTCTTTTTTAAATTTTAAAAAATTTAAAAAAAAACTAAATTTTCGAAATTTCTGTACAACATTCTTACAGTTTTGCTAATAAACGTACCGTTTACCGCATAATTCTATTGATCTTTGTTGTAGAGATATTTAATTTTGAAATAAGGACTTATTCGCTGATCACCCTGTATATAAAATTGTAAGAAAAATGAGATGAAAAAAATAAAATAAAATAAAATGAAATCCTGCAATAAGGAGGTCGTCGTTATAGTGACGGACTCGCGATGCGAGTATCCGGGTTCGAACCCCACAGTGGTGGTCGGCTGAAGTTGGTTTTCTGTGGTTCCCAACTTCAAGGCGCAAATGCGAGCCGCTCTCCCCGTTAAAAATTCTCGCCACAGAGAGCAACAGTCCCACAACGATAAATCATTCAATCATAACACTTCACTCATAGTTAGAAAAACTGGTGGCAGATGGCAGCGCTACACATAACAAGCATTACAGAGAAACAAAAAACTTCACGTCAGGTTTCACTACACGTACACGCACATTCCCGCATGTACCGATTCGTTGGGGGAGAGGGGTGTATGTGTGGTGTAGCAGTAGTAGGTAGGGCCTCCAAAAAATGGCTCGGGGGAATCCATGATGCTCTTAAGACAGCCACCTCGTTGGGCAATTTGCCTGTTGTGGCGTTGTATTTGTTCTTAAGGGGGAAACCCCCCACATTGCTCCAAAAAGCAAACATGTTTCTAATGATGGTAGGCCAAGAATAGGCACAAATTTACCATGTTTTCTCCACAAGTCGGAAAGCAAATATGAGAAAATACAAAAATTTAAAAAAAAACTAGAAAAAAATATGAAAAATACATGAGTAGCACAATATTAAATAGACACCTCCACAAGTGTGATTAAAAGTTGAAAAATAGAAATGCAAAACCTACATGAAATTCAACTTTCTATTACTAATGTCACAAATAATAAGGCCACATGGCGTAAACTAACATGTTGAAAAACCCATAACGGAAGACGGATAACCGTCGCCACTCAAGACAATTTTAAAAAGTCAAAAAATGTTTTAAGAATTTCGAAAAAAAATATTTTTTACACAACTACGAAGAAGTAAAAAAACATGCAGTAATGTAAATGATTTCCTTTAAGCATTTTCTGACTTTTTAAATGTCTTGAGTGGCAACGGTTATCCACCTTCCCTTATGGGGGGGGGGGGGCAAAGGATTCCACAATCGGTAACTTTCTGCAGCTGAAGAACGAGGTTTAAATTCCAGGTTAGACTTAAGATATCAGTCCCCCCCGCTTGCTATGTGTTACGGAACGATCGGTCGTTTCTCGTATTCGCTTCGAAATTCAAGCCGGGGGGGGGGGGGAAGAGGGTTTGTACTACTTCCTAATCCTTTATAAGACCACTCGCCACGGAAAGACTAACCCTTAATACAATAAAAACTCATATAAGAAAATAAATTTTTACGAATGACTCGAACGGGGTTTAGGATTCAATCCTTGTTGAGGACGACGTGGTGTAACTTCATATTTAACTTGTTTAACAAAAAAAAAGAGATAACTCGGAAGATGTTTAATCTCTCTTTCAACCCTTTCACACACTAAGAAAATCTCCCAAAAATACTCGAAAATCCACAGGAAACCCTAAATCGATCCCGCTTAGAACCATATCCACATAACTACTAAACGAGACACAGATAAGCTTAAACTCCTCGAAATACCATGCCAGCCAACTTCAAAAAAAAAAAAATATCCCTTAAGCCTAACAAACAAGAAACACACCAAAACAAAAACCGAAATAAGAAACATCATTACATACGACAGTTTATTCCTCAACCGATAATACATTAAAGTGTAATATTTCTTTTCAATTTAAAATAAGAACATCCTCTAAGAAAATTAATAGCTATAGAGACGATTTTTTTCTTCTCTCACGAAAGGGAGAAAACATCTTTCAAACCAAAAAAAACATCGCAACCATTAATTTAGAAAACAAATTGAAATGGAATGTTCTAGAGAGAAAGACACACACACACACACAGAAAAGTTTAAGTTTCCAAGAAATACTTATTTTTCCCAAAAAAAAAAAGACAACAAAACTGGAATAACACCAGCTTAAAAAAAAAAAACGGGAGTAAACTGATACTTCCCTGGCAATAAATAAAACATTCGAACGAACGAAATGCATCGTAATTAAAACTTTTAATCCGAAAAAAACAGTAAAAAACCCCAAAATTGCAATGCTTCAATGACAATGTCACGTACGGACTTTTAACGACACACTCCTTTTTTTCAATCGTTTCCCTACCGTGGAAATGTTGATATCTTCAATAACAATAATTGTCGGAAGCGGGGGAAAAAAGGAGATAAAATGACGGGAAAAGCAAAAACGGACAATTTGATATGTTAATAAACAAGATACACAGCTACGTGAAATATGTTTCAGCGTTTTTTCCATCTTTTTCCCCCTTTTCTTCTTCATTACGAAACTTTTATTTCTCAAATCCTCTATGAAAACTAATATGTCATTTGTGTAGAAACCTTGAGGAAAAAAAAAACTGGATTTTTTTTTTTTTTTCTGGATCTTCTCCCTACTTAAAATAAGTGTTTCGGGAGAAATTAAACTTTCGATATATTTTTGTGTTTTTTTTTCCCCGTTTACTGGAGATTGAAATTAATTGGAGCAATAAAATACAAGGTAAGGAATAATATCCGTTTTTTATGTTTTTTCCTTCTAAATAATAAAACGGTCTAATCCAAGTTTTGTTTCAGGGAAAATTTGCATGTGTTTTCTACTTGTTGTTAGTTATCTGGTTGGGAATCCGATTGCGTTCTTTTTGTTCGGAAGGATACGGAGTCGATCCCGCTTATAACGTTCCGACTTATAACTTTTCTCCGATTGGTACGACGTATTTTTATTCGTGGTCTCACAACTCTAAGTAATTCCCATGAAGATTTCCCCGTTTAAAGCGTTTCCCAGCTAACAACGTTTTTATGACTTTTTTTTTTTTTTTGGAAAAGGGGCCGTTCAAGTATTACGTCATCATCGATGGGGGGGGGGGGTTGGATAATGCTTACGTCATCAACCACCCTTTATGAAAATAAATATGAGTTAGGATTTAGAGGGGCACAGCTGATGACGAAATTTTGCTCTGACAGGTGGGGGGGGGGGGGAAAGGGTCAAAAATGGCTAAAAATTCGCTTACGTAATACAGTCAAACCTCGTTCATGAGTCACTCTTGGGAGAGCAAAAATATGACTTAGTAAGCGGAGTGACTCGTTAAACGGAGTAAGCCCTAGCTGTGTCAATTCCTGCCTGAGGACAATTGGGACTTCCAAAAAGTGACCCGGTAAGCGGAGTGACGTGTTAACCGGGTGACGCACTAATGAGGGTTGACTGTACTTGAACGGCCCCAAAGCGTTATAACTATAATACACTACTACTACTTAACCGAACATGCACCTCGAAATTCACACTCTACGTAATTTTTAACGAATCGGCACATGCCGGAATGTGTGTTCTGAGTGTATGTTTGGCCCTAACATATTTATGTTGTCGAGTTGCGCTTGTTTCGTGTTCATACTGCCATCTGGCTTCCATTTTATGAAGTAAAGCTGCTTGAATTTTCATGTTTTGTCAGTACCGTGTTGTAGGCCTGCCTGCTGTCTACGGAGAGACTTTTGGAAATGGGAGACCGTTTGACCGAATGGGATTTCAATGGGACACTGCCATATACGACTATTCTACCGCACACCATCTCCGGTCACATATAACCATATAGCAATTTCCAACCAATGGAGCCGGGTGGGGGAAATGAAGGCGCCATCTATCGGTGGTCGCCTTAGGCTCGGTAGGTAAAGAACTTGTTTCTGATGTTCTTTGGCCGGATTCGAACTCACGGACCTTTACAGCAACCTTCATAATGGACAACCTTCATAATGGATAAGTTTGTTGTCAGGGTCCCGGGTTCGAACCCAAGGGAGGATATAGATAAGATATTTTCCCTAACGAACTCGAGGCGACCACCGATAGACACCGATTTCCAACCCATCTCACCAATGGCAGTAAATTGCAATATAGCGATATGGCCAGAGTTGGTGTTTGGTGAAGTAGAATACTTTCCTGATACAGGAGTACAACAAAAACGGCGACAAGACCGCAGGAAAAAATTGCTGCCGCAAGGAGTCCCCCATCGAGGAGTTAGAGCACCAACCCCTCGACGAGTATAAAAAACAAGCCTGCCGTTCGGAATCGGCAACGAATTGTAGGTCCCGGTCTAATTAGCACTCGTGTGCAGAAAATGACAGTGGTGCGAAAAAAATTATCAATGATCTGCAGTAGACGTATAGGCGATGAATATGGTAGCCTTGTTCACACGTTAAAAAAAGAAGGAAATTGGTAGATATAAAAGCGATAAGGGGCGGCGGAACACTACAGACATTTGATCATAATAAGATAGCAAATGATAATAGATGATAGTATATCTTATTAGGTAAGAGAGTTACGGAGATGGAAGATGTACAGTACCTTGTTTTTCGCTTTCACCTACGAGTTCTATTTCTCACTTCGGTGTACAGTATATAATAGAAGAGTTAGTTCTGAGAAATACACATATTATATGAGGAATGGATGCTGAGGAGAACAGAGAGAGGGGGATAACCACAAACAACTTTGTTTCATAGTGTTGCAATATAGCTTCGCGTAGAGAAACAAAAAAAGAGGTCGAAGCTGGATTGAATTTATTCCACATGCATTTCGAAGCAATATCATGTCAATGATCGTAAAGGGGTTAAGCCGATTCTGGTCTGTGCCTGGGAATTGCAGGGAAAAACACCAAAAAAACTGGAATATCACCCACTCAAAAAAGAGGAGTAAACTAATACTCCCATGGAAAAAGACAGACAGAAAATTTTCCAAGAAATACTTATTTTTCCAAAAAAAAAAAACCAACAACAAACTGGAATAACACTCGCTTGAAAAGAGGAGAAAGCTGCAGTAGCAATAAATTTGGTTTTCTGTGGTTCCCAACTTCGAGGCGCAAATGCGAGCCGATTAAAAAGTCTCGCCACAGAGAGCAACAGTCCTACAAGCAGTACAAATAATCAGTCACTACACATCACTCGCTTCACTTCTGAGATATAGATGGCAGCACCGAAAAATCATACAAAACACTAGATACGCACTCAGACTGTTAGGTACAAGCACTTTGTTCCAGACTCTGCCACGAAGCTGGCCTGGAAGAGATCTCGGCAACGGGATAAGTCCGGTGGCAGAGACCCTGGCGTTCATCATTCATTGTTGTAATTATGACGCAACGTTTCAATCTATCTGACTAACCTGTGTGCGTTGCGTCATACAAACCAACGGGAACAACAATGACAGCTTGTCTGAAGCTGTCTTGCCTAGTTTTTTCTAGCCGGTGTGCCCCCCAGCCTTAGACAAGCTTATTCATTGTTGATTTGCATGACGCAACGCGCACCGGTTAGTCAAACTAAAACGTTGCGTCATAAAGCAATCAATGTGAACAAAAATGATCAAGCTATTCCAAAGCTGTCTTGTTGTTTAACCGGTGTGCGCCCAGCGTTAAGGTACAGCTGTGTGCGTGCGTTGCGTCATACAAACCAACGGGAACAACAATGACAGCTTGTCTGACTTCGGGCACAACTCACTAGGTAGTAAATTGCCTATGGCAATAGACCTGAGTTGTGCTCGGTTCGAAAAGAAAAAAAGTAGCAATAAATAAAACATGGGAACGAAATGCATCGTAATTACAACTTTCGAAAAACAATGAGAAACAAATGGAATGCTTCAACAACAATGTCACATGCGGACATTTATTTTAATCCTCTACTACCACGAAAATTTTGATATCTTTAACAGTAATTGTCAATTCCCCCTATAACAATAATTGTTGACAAAAATGAAATGACGAAAACGGACAATTTGATACGTTAATAAACAGGATATTTAAACAAATTCATGAAATATGTTTCTCAGTTCTCTCTTTCCTCGTTTCTACTTCTCATTATCAAACTTTTATTTCGATCCTCAATGAAAACTAATATGTCGTTTGTGTAGAAACTTAGGGAAAAAAAACCATTTTGTTTGTTTTTTTTGGATCTTCTCTACTTGAAATGAGTGTTTCGGGAGAAATTAAACTTTCGATATTTTTCTATTCTCCTGTTCCTGGAAATTGAAATTAATCGGAGCAATAAATAAGGTACGGAATAATATAAATATTTATCAAATGTTAAAATTGTCTAATTAAAAATCATTTGCGATGTTTGCAGGTTTCTTTCCCTGCCATTTCATGTGTTTATCTGATTGAAAATCCGATTGTATTTCCTTTGTATTGGAGGAATATAATAATGCGTATGATTTTTTGCTGGGGGGAAACCGGTTGTTTTGCGAGTGAGTTTCTTTAAATGAAGTGTCTTGTTCCGTGGAAGATAGGTGGCGGCACTTTCTTGACTCGCATAACACGTAACTAATCCTTTGTGTGGAAGGGTGTGTGCCAGAACCGGATGTTCAACACCTTGACGATCACGGACGATACATCTCGTGCAAAGGCAAATGGAAGAAATTGATTACAGTTCTCCTTGGTTTTTTTTTTTTTACCTCTTATCATCATCGCTAAGCATTCACGTGTCTCATTATTTCCTTATAACCCTATGAACGGAAGTTTTTCCTTTTTCTTCCCCGTTCTTTCTACTCTCCTGCTTAGTGTAAAGACTCACTAAAAAAGGATTTTTCGAAAGTCAACCCCCTGTGGGTGTGATAAGAGGGATTGAAAGGTTATACGGAGAAACGCCGATGCTATAAATATGAAGTTTTGTCAGTAATTTCATGTTATAATGCAGAGACTCACTGAAAAAAGGGATTTTATTTTCTTCAAAATTCAACTACTAACGGGGTGATATATAAGGGAATTTTCAGATTACGAAATCCACGCGAGAGAAGCCACGCGTACCAGCTAGTTAAAAATATAGACGGCAGCACTAACTTCAAAAACAGTGAAACAGTGCTAGATACGCTCGCAGACTGTTAGGTATGAAACACACACTTTGGGCACAACTCGAAAGAAGTAGGGGGTTAAAAAATGGTAAACTGACCAGGATGGCAATAGATAGATAGGGGTAGTGCTCGGTTCAGAAGGGTCTATTCGGGTCGTTGTCCGGTTTATTGCGGTGGCTTGACGTCGCGGAAGCCCAGGTTGAATAAAAGAGAAGTAGGAGCAGGAGTTGCAGGGGGGGGGGGGGAGAAGAGTCTTTTTGTGATACTGAAGATGTCACATCACCACCCCCCCCCCCCCCACCAAAGTCTTCGACTGCAAATACTCTTGTTCCCCAGTATTTGCCCCGGCCTTCAGCAGTTTGGGCTGAATACGATTTACGCTGTGACCCACATTCTCTGAATAACCAACTTATAAATATACCCCCCCCCCCCCCACCGAAGACGAAGACACAGCAGGGCACACAGATTCAAAATTAGAATTCAGATACAGGGCCAGAATTTATGAAAGAAATAATTCCAGAACTATTTATTTGTAAATGAAAACGCGCAGATTTCCAGAATTAATGCAAATTCAGAGTTTATGAAAGAAATTATTGTTGTTGCAATTAATCCGTGGGTTGCGACAGGACCCCCGCCCCCTATTAACGGCTCTGCACGTAGCACATTGAAAGAAAAAAAAAAGTTCACGTTGAAATAGTACGGTGCTCTATGCCGTAGCTCATCAGAATATCATGGTCACCCTGGTTGTAGGTCTCGCTCTGGACCGCCTGAAATGGCCCTGGGTGCGACAAAAAATGACCCAACGTAGAGAGTGAATACATTATCTTTATTAGAAATGATCGATCACTATAATGTCGTGATCTAGCTTTGGAGAGGAACCCCCGCCACGCAACACATTTTCATTAACTGTATTTCTATTTGCGTTGTGTGTGTATTGAATTTTTCTCGGTTTTTCTTTTCAATTGAGTCGTGGGAAGAAGAATATTTGCTTTTCCCGCGTTCGATTTTCTTCCACTGATGAATGCTTTTTTATTCAATTTGTGGGGAATATTTTCCGTCCTTCTCCTACGTTTCATCAATTACTTACCTTAGACTTTTATTGCTTCATATTCGTCTCTCATATTCATATTTTAACTCTGAAGAGAAAAAAAAACAGCCATAATCAATAAATCAGTGCTAATTTTCTTTGATCTGTATTATTACTTTATACTAGGGATGGGGGCGAATAGTGATTTAGAACCGAATATTAGATTAGACACCGAATAATCAGCTACAGTTTCGGCCGAACATCTCACTTTTCTTAAAATTCATCGCAATTGTGAATGAAATTAGTGGCGATTTAATCATTTGATCATTTTTTGTCGCGCCACGGTCATTTTCTGCACACGAGGGCTAATTAGACCGGGACCTACAATTTATTGCCGATTCCGAACGGCAGGCTTGTTTTTTTTTATACTCATCGAGAGGTTGGTGAGCTAACCCCTCGATGGGGGGACTCCCTGCGGTAGAAATTTTTTGCTGCGGCCAAGTCGCCGTTTTTTTTTGTACCCTTGTGTCAGGAAAGTTTTCTGACAAGGGCGAACCGGGTATCGAACACGCGACACCTCTAAACACCCTATGGTACTTTAGGCGAGTATCTTATCGACCGGGCTAGAAGGCCTCTGCACTGTTTGCCATAAACGTCATTCAGACTACCTAGCAAGTTTGTCCCATTTTGAAACACGGCATCCTATTTCGCTTCTTCTTATTTTGGCGTAGAATTTTTCTGATTGGCTCACAAATACCGCATAGTGATTGGATGTGGGGCATAGAAATCGCTGATTCTGAGCCCGATGATTTCTTTTCCTCACAACGATGATACTGGCACGAGCAGGGAATTTTTTTTCCCCGAATATTCCTGAATTTTCTGAGAGAAAATGGACTACTTACTGACGTCACGAGCGGAGTGCGGAGGCCTTCTATCTCTAGGAGGTGCTGGCCCGTGGCGATTTAAATGCCACGTTAAAAAGTTTCCCCACAGAGAGCACAACAGAACACGTGATGTTCCACACATGATGGCCATCATTTCCAGATAACATGTGAAAATGCAAGATGGCATGTGGAGGTGTGTGTGTGTGCGGGGAAACATTCAACACGTGGCATGAAATGCTGCCTTTAAGGTCAGGTAAAGTTCTTGGATTTTCACGACCAACCAGACGTTCCGAATGCCCCAAAGCCAAAAACTGCATGGATTAAGGTCCGGGGAGACCATAGATTAAAGAAGTGTCGGCCGATGACACTTCCCTATCGAGTTTATTTTGTCACCTCGATCTGCTGATTTTCGCTATCTGCTAATTGGTCCCGTTTCTCCCCTTTTTTCCTTTTCCTCTTCCAAGGAGGGAGAACCATCATTATCACACCCTTATATTTCAGAATCCCTGCAGCCATTTTCTCTATTCCCCTCTCTTTTAGTTAAAGTTATGTTTAGTTAAAAAAAAGTTATTTCAGTTCAATGTCCGAAATGTCTAAATATCATCCTGCTGTAGAATTTTTATATTTGATCCAATAACATCAAGTTGACGCGTACAATTCCGACAGAACCTCACCAGGGCGGGGAGGAGGGGGGGAGAGAGGGAATGACCATCCCCGTCCGTAATCGATAACTAGAAACATTCCCCCCCCCACGAACCAATTCTTATTTTTCCGCCCCGGATTTCTACAGAAACACGAAACCACCACGGTAACAAACGATCGAAATTTTCGGAGAAAACCCTGGGAAAACACGAATTGAAAGAGAAGGAGAAAGGAAAATAGTGGTAAAAATAAATCCCCCTGCATTAAATTTCCCAATGGACGACGGACTGGAATCACAGCAATAATTTTAAAGACACGGTTAGTCCATTATGCAAATCGAGGTACGACATCCTCAATAAATCTCTATTAGACGCCACAGAGTGGGAAAACGCTGCAGCGGATCCTTCAGGAAAAGGTTCCTGTTCTTATTTCAGTAAAAAAAAAGGGGGGGGGGGAGAGATGTATGGGAATTCTACATCCTGGTAACTTGAATCCCTCGATTCCAGTTGGATCCTCTACACTACTCCCCCGCCATTCAAAATCCATACATTCCACGCAGATAAAACTTTCCCCAAAAAAAAGCAAATTCTCAAATACATCCACATTTCTTTAACGGTTTTCCTTGGGAAATATCTTAAGGAAAAATTAACGTACTTAATACGGATGATAAATCTCTCTCTTATGCTCTGATAAACTAGGTGATTCCGCGGCTAATAGGAATCGTTTAAAACACATGTACCGTAATCTAGCGACATAAAAAGAAAAGGGGGGAGAAAAAGTGTCATTTTTCATTAAATTATTCTCTCCAGCGTTCATGGAAATTCCATCGGAAAATTTACTCTTTTGAAACACTCACGGAATAAGACTGATTATGCAGTGTTCATGTGCCATCTAACGACGATTATTTTTCTTATGTGTACGTGGAAGAGTACCTGAGACCCCTACAATGTTTCAAGTGTCGGAGGTTTGGACATATTGCCAGAAATTGTAAAACAGTAGGAAAGTGTAATAATTGTGGAGCGCAGGATCACAAGAGGCCTGATTGTAAAAATCAAGTGCAATGTCTAAACTGCATAGAGTTCAACAGAAATAGAAAAGAAAATGTAGACATAAAACATATGTGTTCGGGCGTAAATTGCAGACTGTACAATAAAGAGACTGAAAAACTTAGAGAAGGGACAAACTACCAAGACTGGTAGAAAGTGTCGTGTGAATAAAATAGGAATAATGTAAATAAAATAGCAAAAGGCTATAGAAATTAAGAGACAGTATAGGGATTAATTCTCTATGAAATAAATTGTAAATAGGTTTTATTTTGGCAAAAGATGCATTTTGTCTATTATGCTATGTAAAAACTGTAAAGCATTAGTTTTTATTGTAGATTCACATTTCTTCCCGTCATCAGGTGGAGTGGCCAGTTTACGGGAGGGTTTAGACATTTAATTTAACTTACTGAGCGAGTCGCCTCAGCCCAATTCTTCTCGTGCTGGGCTGGATTATGCTTGCGACGTCCGATTTACAGATAATATCGTATATCCCCAGGGATGGGACGGAGTAACTTGGGTTATGTATACGGTACACGACAGATGAGTTTTTTAAAGCTACATTTTGTATGGAAATCATAAGCAACTAGCTGCAATACGGGGTGATATATCTTATTCGACGTGAAATTCGAAGATCACCAGGTTTTTTTGAATGTCCGGAGCGTTATCCAATTCGACGGTCACCAGATTTGTTGAAGAGTGTTGAAGAGTGTTTTTTTCCTGCAAAATTTGAGGGTCAACAGATTTTTTTTTATTTTCAACGATGAAACGCGATACTTTTCCCGGAAAATTCTAGGATTATCATGTTAGAGCGTAATCATTTTCCGGAATGGTCGAGGGTCAGTATGTTGGAGCGTGATTCTTTCCCAGCATATCCGAGGGTCCGCATGTTTGAGTGTTATCCTTTCCCAGCATATCCGAGGGTCAGCATGTTGGAGCGTGATCCTTTCCCAGCATATCCGAGGGCCAGCATGTTGGAGCGTGATCCTTTCCCAGCATATCCGAGGGCCAGCATGTTGGAGTGTGATCCTTTCCCAGCATAGCCGAGGGTCAGCATGTTGAACGTGATCCTTTCCCAGCATATAGCATACCCGAGGGTCAGCATGTTGGAGCGTGATCTTTTCCCAGCATATAGCATATCCGAGGGTCAGCATGTTGGAGCGTGATGCTTTCCCAGCATATCCGAGTGTCTGCATGTTGGAGCGTGATCCTTTCCCAGCATATCCGAGGGCCAGAATGTTAGAGCGTGATCCTTTCCCAGCATATCCGAGCGTCATCATGTTTGAGCGTGATCCTTTCCCAGCATATCCGAGGGCCAGAATGTTAGAGCGTGATCCTTTCCCAGCATACCCGAGGGTCAGCATGTTGGAGCGTGATCCTTTCCCAGCATACCCGAGGGTCAGCATGTTGGAGCGTGATCCTTTCCCAGCATATCCGAGCGTCATCATGTTTGAGCGTGATCCTTTCCCAGCATATCCGAGCGTCTGCATGTTGGAGCGTGATCCTTTTCCGGAATGGTCAAGGATCAGCATGTTGGAGCGTGATCCTTTTCCGGAATGGTCAAGGATCAGCATGTTGGAGCGTGATCCTTTTCCGGAATGGTCAAGGATCAGCATGTTGGAGCGTGATCCTTTTCCGGAATGGTCAAGGATCAGCATGTTGGAGCGTGATCTTTTCCCAGCATATACGATGATTATTATTCCTCGTTGTGAGAAGGAGGTTTGAGGTCGAGGTTAGAGAGAGAACGAGGAATGCCCTGGTGGTGAAGTGGTCGATCAGGGCTGAGATGGATCCACATCCAACATATTATAATACTATTGAGAATATATCATCTTCTCTCTCTAACCTCGACCCTCCTTCTCACAACGAGGGATGACCTGGTGGTGAAGTGGACGATCAGGGCTGAGATGGATCCGAAAGATTTGATGGCGAGTGCCGTATCAAATATAGTCGGAATTATCTCTCTCGATTCAAGAATTTCGAATCATTTATCACTTATCGAGATACTGAATCATTTATCACTTATCGAGATACTGAATCATTTATCACTTATCGAGATACTGAATCATATGGTATTCGGCATGTCAAGATGATACATTCTCAATAGTATTATAACATGTTGGATGTGGATCTCCTCTCTTTGGATAATCCTTATTTTATCTGATAATTTAATAAATTAATTCGCTATTGTTAACCCCTCCGTGTGAATTATGTTAATTATTTGTTTGTCGCTTTCTCTTTGTTGAAGGAGGCTAATACATAACGCAAAAGGATTTCATAAAAGCAAATTTAATTGCTTTCCCTTTTATGTTCATTCACCCAACGACTCCGTCACGATAACAACAAACATGAACAAGTTCGAAAATCATTTTTCCTCAACGTGAAATATGAATGAAAATACAGACACTCATACACAAGCCACGAATGACTTCCTGTAAATCGCATTTATAAAACAAAAAGAAGAAAAACAAACCTCAACCAATATTTAACGAAACTCCAGAAAAATTCACGGCCTTTTTTCACGAAACAACATATAAAATCACCATTTCCAAAATCACTTTCTCGATAAACTGGCAGAAATAAAAATAGGAGAAGAAACTTAAGAATTTAACAAAAAAAAAAAAAACCCTTTATTAGAAGCCACAAAAAGCGGGTAAAAAAGAAATTCTAATAAACATTGTTTACCGAACAAATGCCAACGGCAAGATGCACAGAAAAGGTCCAAGAAAACAAAATCGGACCCTCGTCATGAAGTTTTATTGTTAGCTTTTTTGTACCCTGTCGTTATATTTATGTACGTTTTCCCCATTTTTTTCCCCCCACAAAACACAGGCGGTTCCCGTATTTCTGTTTTTTTCCCGGTTCCACAGTGAAGTTATTGAAGCGACTATGAAGTCAGGAACCGACGTAAAAAACCGAAACAAGAAAAATACTCCCGTGAACGTATAAATGCGTTTTTACGATTTCTGCTTGGGGAAAATAGAAAAAAAAAAAATCGCTCACAAAACTGAAAACAACAACAAATTTAATATTCAAAAACGGTTCTCGGAATCCTTTTTATTCCCGTTTTCCTCTTTTTTTGATTTTTTTTTTCTTTTCCCGAACGAAAAGGTAGAGGTTCCCGGGCTCTCTAAAGTGCTTGGAGGACTTTTTACAATAACGCGACGCTATAATGTAGGTTTATTGCTTAATATCCGTATCTAGATTCGACGTGAGCTTTAGCGGCAGTCAATGAAATAACTCGGGAGTAATATGCGTGTGTGGGGGAGAGAGAAACACTTACGTAGAAACGCAGTTGTTGTTGTAGATTGTGGGGACGGTGTGAGAGGGATTTTTAAGGCTCGCTTTTACAAACTATTTAGAATAAGAGTATAGCCTTTATGTTACTCTTTTGGCTTGAAATATACACGGACAACTTTGAAAAGTTTTGATAGTCTGCTTAGTAGAGCCGCTGCGGTGGTCGAGTGGTCATAATGACGGACTCGCATCGCGAGGATCCGGGTTCGAACCCCACCGTCGCCATAGTGTGGTGGTCGGCTGAATGTGGGTGTGTGGTAATGTGGTGGGTCCTTGACCATTTTCAGCCGTGGATTTCAGCTTAGCGATCCATTGAACTTGGTTTTTCGAAAATAGTGAAAAACAGTGGCGCAATAATAAGCGCATTTACAACAGGACTGTAAGTGGATGCTTACGACTCATTTCGGGAGCGCCCCCCCCCCCCCGCGAATCAAAGTTTGGGTCGTCATCCATAATCTCGAGATCCTGACTGTTAGTGTGATTTGTACGACATATCTTGGAATATATCGACATATCTGGAAGCCCATGCACAACAACTTTGGGACGTGACTCATAACTCGAGAATCCCTGGCTGTAAGTGAATTTGTATGACCCATCTCGGAAGCCCACTGCGAAGCAAATCCGGTTAGTGTGACCCATTGCTCAGGATCCCCTAGCTGTTAGTGTATTTTTTTATGACCCATTTCGGAAGCCCCTGCCAATCATGTGTCTGGGTTGTGAGAGGCCCTGGCTTGGTGGATTTTCACGACCCAGCGAATGGAGGTTGGGTCGTGGATCGGCTCAAATATCCCTGGCTGTGAGTGGATTTGTACGACCCTTCTAAGAAGCCCATGCGAATCACGTTTCAGTCAGAACTCCCTGGTTATTAGTAGATTTAGATAAAGACCCATCTCGGAACCCTCGGTGACCCAAATTTGGGTCGCGACCCATAGGTTAAGAACCCCTGGTCTAAGGCATTTTTCTTCCTAACGTTTCGTGGAGACCTACGTCCGTGTAACCTCAGAAGATATCGGCCACAAATGTGGGCGAAACGTTAGGAAGAAAACGCCTTAGAGACCATGGCCTAATAAACTGCTTGCGATGCAGAGAATACAACCCTTTAGGACATGGACCTTGAGAATTGGAAGGCCCTGCAGCTAAACGCATAGGGCATCTCTCAACACAAATTTATTCGTTATCTATACATTACTTTTTCGTTTGCAATATGTGCTGACAGTTGCACAAAAACCAGACTAATCAAAGGAATTGCTGCATTCGCATCCGGCAGTTCGTGTCTGATGGCGTACAATCCACGATATGCATTTTGCTCTGTCGTGTTTCGCGACTGTTGGCCACAGACTTTGGCGAGCCGCCACAGCCCCACTGTAAGCCTCTATGGTCCCCGTGTACATTTGAATATACATAGCAAATACATGGCAGCACCAAAATAAAACGAAACAATCGTAACTCTGATAACATAAGTACATTAGGGCCACGCGTGCGAGCACGCACACACCACGTTCCTGCATGCAACCAATTCATTAGAAATAACCCAGGTGAATGTTTATACGAGGTGCAGGTGCGGTGGTCTTCCATATAAGTAGTCCTTGACAGCGGAGTAAAAAACAAAATGCATTTTACTTGCGAAATTTTAATCACCTCAAGAACCGGTCGTGATTCTGCACTACTTTGCAGAAATGAGGAGGGGATACTTCAACTGGGTTCTTAGTTAGGACGAAGAGGTGGTTCTCCATTCCTTGGAATGTTTGTGTGCATGGACCACACTTCCTCCTCAGAGAGCTCTTGATCCAAAATCCGGACTGATTACAACTTTACAAGTAACTTTTTTTTTTTTTTTAGTTCTTATCCGAGGACTGAAAAAATGGCTCCTATTTGCATCCTCGAAAAGACTATCCTGCGACAGAACTAATTTTAGGACAATTCCGTCCAAAACTACTGCACGAACCAATTAAAGCATTTAACGTGTTATTTATTTCGTCTTACACTTAGATCTTAAAAGGGATTAACCCTTTATCTACTCACAGTACTTTAAAGTAACAGGTTGAATAACTTGTTATGCACTAATTGTTAAAAAAAACAACAACAACAATAATACAGTCGGTCTCGTTTAATCGGATACCAACGACTCCGTCAAACCAGACACTCGAACCCGGGCTCTGTCCCTGCTGGGATTTAATCCCTTTACCCGTGTGGGTTGGATCGTGATGGGGGAAAAAAAGATGGGTCGTCGATTCCAACGACTCCAGCACACAATATCCGAATAAGCGGTGTAATAGGGGAGGGGGGGGGGAAACAATTCAACTGCCATTTTACAACATCACTATAGCTTGTATATTGAAAACTGATGAAGGATCAACATTAATGAAGCTTCTCATTTCATTTTTAGAGATTATATTTAATTACAATGATCACGATAAAGATTCGTGCTTTTCATTATGAGAGTTAGCGCCCTCTATAGGCTCAACGGAGAACATGTGAATAAAATTAATAAATATACATATTGAAGACAACACGAATAATTGACTGCCAGTACCTATTCCCAAATGTATTTGTCTTAACCTCGTAACATATTTTCCCATCAATTCCAAATGCTTCGTTCACTAAAAAAAATTATGTGTATAGTAGTTGTGACGTGTATTAACATGTGAAGCGCAACATTCGATTAAACGGGGAAAAGTCGTTGACATTATCGTATTAAGCGGGGAACATTGTCTCTATGGGAGAAGTTTTGGTGCCGATAGGATTCGTTTATTTGAACCGACTTTTCTTTTCAATGATTTTAACCGGATGATTTTACCGTTTATCCGTTACCCGATTAAGCGGGGCTGATTGTGTTCTACTTTTTGGTTACTTTAATTAGAATTAAAATGACCAACAGTGAATAATTTACATATTATTTATCATAGAAGCCGGATTTTCACCGGAGCAGGTTTACTGAGCCGCGCGCAACGCGACACGCCGTCCACTCACCAATAAGAAAAGCAGTGTTTTCTTATTGCGTGTTTTCATATTTCTTATTCTGCTTTTAAAAGCTGACTGTTTTCCTACAAGAGCGCAATACGGCTCACGACAGCGTTTTACGTTGGGCGTGATTGGCGGACTGCTTCTGGACGTTTGTCAAATGCGTCGTGAGCCGCGCGTTTCACCGATCTTTTCTTCATTTTTGTTGTGTTTTCTTTCCTTCAATACAGGAGCATGCAGGCGACAGAATAGTCGACTCCAGGGGCATATACTATATTAGCCGCCCTGAGCTGATGCTCGCTCCAGGCTAGGAAAACACAAACGAGTAGCGTGATTACGCAACACGTTTCTGCCAACGCGGAATGGTTCAATTTTTGGTGCAATAAAACCTAATCCTAGGAAAACCCGGCTTTATATATATTATCATTTCCTTCTCTTGTTATAACTTTTCATAATCTTGGTCATAGTTTCCCAACTTTTTTTTGTCCCATCGCCCCCTTCTTCAGAAATTTTTTTCTTCCATCGCCCTCCAGCGCAATCTAACCCATAGGATCCTATGTTATACACGTAGCTTCTAACGCCCCCAGGAACATTTCATCGCCCCCTTCCCCCCAGGGGGGGCGTTAACGCCCACGTTGGGAATCACTGATCTCGGTCAAAGACCCAACCGTTGGCGAAAATTTTTCACCTATTTTCACAACTCCGCAGATGTAAGGAAATGTTAAGCAGCACTGGAACATACTCGCATTACGTTCAGATAGATGATAACGACGACGCGTTTATACAGAAAACAAGGCGATCAAAGCCCCTGGACATTCATCACCACAACAGCCAAATGAAGAGATCGATATACCTCAAACAACACAAAACACACGCATTCGACGTAAAGAGCTCTATCCTTCACCAGAGCGATCCATCCCCAAACAAACGATTGCAGTCAGCCGTACACACACACACACAAAAACAACACGTTAAAAATTCATGGGAACGCCATCTTATCTCGCTCTTATAAAAGGATGACATTGTACGGGAGGAAAACACCGGGATCGCTTCAGAAAAGGAGGCAAAAAAACGGGACTCTTCCCCCCACCCAACACGGAAAAATATTCCCGAAATCGCACCTTCTCCAATGCATGGGAACAAGATACGGACCAAGTACCTGGAACGAGGGGAAATGAAATTAGTCGCTCATTTAAAAAGGACTTGGCTCCGAGGACACTCTCTCTCTCTCTAGAGGCTGCGATAAAAACAAAATTTTACGAACATTTACCAGCACAGAAGATGCTTTTAAAGGAAGGCCGGAAAGATGGCTTCTACTACTTGCTGCTGCTGCGCTTTTTCTCCGCCCAATCATGGGCAAGATTCGTCTTGTTGTTGTTGTTGTTGCAGTGGAAGTAGTTTCGAAAGCCCTACTCGATTCACTGCCGCGAATGCGTCGCAAATGACGCGAGCTTGTTAATGAATAATTCACAAGTCCTTCGTCGTCGTCGTCGTCTCTCTCTTCGGAGCTTTTTCCACCTCCTTCCCTTTTCACTGTCGTTTCACAAACACAAGTGTGTACTTAATTGGATTTAAATTTACTGTGATTCTCTGTTTCGAGTTCCCTTATTATTGAGTTGGATCGACTCAATTAGCGACGCAGACGAATTTCGAACGTTGCCATTCACGGTGGGGGTCGTATGGGGACGGATGTCACGCGACGCTAGGTATATACGAAATAATAACAGCGTCAGAATTAATAGTCCGCGCCGCTTATAGCGATCGCGTCAGGACTCGGAGGTGTCTGATAACAATAACCGAATGGTAACTATAACCGGGGGGGAAAAAAAAAAAAAATTCCGCTTGCAAGAACGATGACCACACGCAGACACCCCGGGACGTATGGTAAACGGTGAATTAATAAAACGGGACAACTGTTTTTTTATCCAGCATTATTTTGGTTGCAAAATGTTCAATCATTCCATTTTTTTAAATTCTGAAGTAGGGCTCCTCCCCCTAGAGCTATGGTCATTCAAGTATTACGTCAGCTTCGAGGGGGGGGGGTTTCGGATTTGCTGACTTTTGTTGATGACAAGGGGGGAGGGGGATTCGAAGGTTGCTTACGTCATCAAACATCCCTTTTCGAAGATATGAAATATTCTAAGCTGCTGACGAAATTTTGCTGACGGGGGGGAGGGGGGGGGGTAAGGGCGTCAAAAATGGCTGAAAATCTGCTTACGTAATACTTGAATGTCCCCTAGACGGCTTGTTTTTCCCCCTCGGCCCAACATATCAAGGAAACGTGTATTTTCTGGATATTATGCTGAGGTGAACTCGGAAAGAAAAGTAATCTTGCCTCCACCGGGACTCGAACCCAGGCCCTCTTGCATACCGGGTACGCATGCTACCATCTACACCACCGGAGACGCGACCCCGTCTTCCTCATTTCACGCACTGTGGCGTGAGGCGCTGAAGCAGAGGCGTTAGTAGCCTCTCTTAACTTCAGGAAATAGCTCCCCCAGGTGAGACGGCAGAGAGAGACGGATTTTTTTTCATCCCAGATATCAACGAAACAGATATTTTCTGAATATCATGCTGTGAGGGAACTTGGCACTATTCGGGTATTATTTCTTAATTGGAAGTACGGCTGTAGGATCAACGATTGGCCAGTAAAATGTGGCCTTTGGACTTTCCTTAGGTCTACGTTTCTGGCCGGTGAGCACCGCATATCTGGCCCGGGGACTGAAAAATGTTGCGCATCCCCCTGCTCTAGGCAGCCAAGCATACCTCTTGATATAATTGTAATTTTCTTATACACCCCATAACCGTAAATAGACATGATATTAGTTTGGAAATCCCGTCCATGTACATCGTGATCATACCGAACACCGAGAAAAGTACCGACCATAAGCCATTAGTCGTTTATATGGATGGGAAATTATCTTCCGAGAGAAATTCCGGATAACCCAACACATATGGTCATCACATAAACAGCCATGCGATAAGGATATTCCTCGCATAATAGGTGGGAGTGACCATCACGTCAACATAGCTATACATGGAAATACTAGGTTAGGATAATCCCCCCAAATATGTATTTTTCTTATACCCATCTGCAACAGGGTAACGAGCTCTGGCAACAAAGATTATACAGGGACATTTTAGGGATTTTGGTGTGGCTAATAAACGGCGGTTAATGGGATAAGGTATTTGCTGTGTTGACGAATAATGGCTTTCTATATTCCAGCGGTTCATGCAATCGCACCTTAGCTGGCATTAGGAACAGTGGTGGTCCTAGGATTTGCGTGGCTCCAGGGGGGGGGGGAGTTCCTCCTTTTACGAGGCCTCTGAAATGACAATTGGCATTTGTTTTTGTTGCACATTTGCTTCAAATCTCTCGCCAACTCATCACTTGCTGAGATATACCTCAGGCTGTAGATTCAGCTGCTATGCGGTTGTTTGGGTAGCACATTTAGCTGCCGCCCCTCCTCCCCATGGCCAAGAATTTTTTTTTCTTCCGAATTTCGAGGAGCGAATGAGAGGCGATCCCCCCCCCTCCCACCCCAATGAAAAAATCTCGCAACAGCGAGTGCCAGATCTAACAACATCCGAACATTACACTCATTAAAAATATCCATTCGTTGCTAGTTCCTTCTTTGTATGATAGATGGCAGCATATGTATGAATTCAGATACATCCCGATTCGTTAGAAGTTCCTCAGAGGAACATTTACGAGGTGCATGTGCCGTGGGGAAGGGGGTATTATTTTGGACTCTCATCGTGGGGATCAACTTCAAGGACCGAATGTGAGCCGGTCTCCCTTCAAAAGCCTTACCACAGAGAGCTGCAGGCCTGCAACGCTACTAATACTGTCATCACATCTCACTCAAAATTTGAAATGCAGATGGCGGCACTAAAATTCACACATAGATACTTTTCGAAGGGTATAATATACATGCACACCTCTAACACAGATCCCTCGCTAATAAATCGCCCATAGCGATTGACTAGAATTGAGCTTAGTTTTGAGAACTCTGCCACCGAGCTAATCTTGTTGTTGCAATCTGTTCCATAATGATTTGGTGGCAGTGTCTAACAATCTTGAAGATGGCAACACCTGTGTGTATCTGAAGCCGGCTCCACACAGGCCAGGCTACGCGATTTCTAGTTGCGCAAAACCGGTATTTTTAGGTGTATCTAAGCAAAATAGACATTGAAATCGCCCACTCTGCGCTAGTTAAAAAAACGGTTCTGAAGTGCTCGAAACCGCGTTGCGCAGCCGATATGAACCCGGTTTAACGTCCTGAATCCTGTTGCATGCGAATGTTTTACTACCGCCATCTGTATTCCGAATTCAAATATGATAATTGAGCATTTGTATCGTTGAAGGAATTTCTGACTCTGCGCGGCGAGTTTTTCAAAAGAAGCACTTCCACGGAAGATACACAAATGCACAGTTAGGTTCCACAATAACTAATATTCCAACACTGCCATTTCTCGGGAGGAAAAATGGCAGTAAGTAGCCCTTGTCCGACGATGTGGCGTCACTCTCCGCTATACATACGAAGTTTTCAACAACTGGCTGATGCGAAGATGAAATCAGGAAGGAAAATTCAACTGCCTCTGCGGGGGAATCGAACCCACATCCTCTCTCACTTGTCGGGTGAGTGGGCTAGACAACTGCGCTACAAAGGCAACGAACCTCTTTCCTCATAGTTCGTGTGCCCCGAATCGGACTGCACATCGACAGTCAGACCTAAGTCAGGTCAAAGCTCACGATAACTGCCACTGCCACCAGATGGCAACTTATCCGAAGATGCGTGTGTGATGTCACGAAGGATCATCTTCGCATCAGTCAGTTGTTGAAACCTTCGTGTGAATAGCTTCTGTGGCGATAGACCAGGGCCGTGTATCTTTTGAAAGACAGGCCATAAATTCGACATGGCCTGCTGACAACAGAAAGCCGCAATGCGCCTATATAACGACACACACCCAACCTACAAAATGCCAAAAAGAATTTCGATAACTGTCCGGTCTCGATCGGGAAACAAATTCCATCGACGACATTCCCCCGAAATAACCTAGCGTTACGCCACTGACACGCGTTACCTCGCAAGTCATCCAAGCCGGAAGGCAACATCACCACCTTAACAACACATTGCATATCGACGCAGCTTTACACACCAGAGAAGGTAGCCTATAGAAGGGTGGGGGGGGGCGGTGGCGATATAGAGTTAAACAACCAAGCCGGCGGAATCCCACTCACTCGTCCTCCACTCTCCTAGCAACAAGTGAGTGCTAGGAGAACGCCATTTGTATGCGTAAGCGATAATTTACGATCACCATCTAGTATACAGAAGAGAGAGAGAGAGAGAGATAATCGATACGCTTTGAATTATACATCTTTTAGTGTCCCCCCCCCCGAACCCTCCAATGAGGATCGATATTGTTCCACTTCAGTTCGAGGGGGGGGGGCGATTATCCTATCCGAAATCGATGGACAAATTTCCGGGAAACTCTCAATGAAAATCGAGTTCTTGTGAAGCTAGGAGAAGGATACATGCATCGTGTGTGTCGACTAGAATTCACTTCATATAACCCAAGAAAGTACTTCACTCGCATGGCTTGAAACAGTCGAACGAGATGGAAAATAGTTTGATTGCAAAGAGGGAGACGCATAAATTGTGTGTCCTATTCTTTGAGAGCAGGATGCCATCGAATCATCGATTTGAGAGCAATTATTTCGAGCTCGTCGATTTTTTTTTTCCAGGAGATCTAGCTCAGGTTAACGCATATAGAAGGAAAAATAAATGAATACAAGGTGATTCTCTGAACTCAATGGTACAAACTTTGAAGAGTGGTACAACCTACGGAAACCCAAATTGGTTTAAGATAAGAAAGAACGGACGCAAGTGGTATGTTTGGGCTGCAGCAATTATATCCAGGCTATGGCTAAGTTAAGAGGTTCGCATTCTTCGTAAATGTTTCTCAATATACAATCGAGCTGAGGTGGTGGGTGCCAAGATTGACCGCGACCATGGGTTACACCAAAGTCTTCTATTCCGTGAAAACAATGCGAGAAAAATGTAATAAATTCCCAGTTTTTACAGCATTCCGTTTATTTAGATTTTTTTGCCCCTGGTGAATTAGTATGCTTGAAATCTGCTCATAATGGACGTATTTATGAATTCTGCGTATATGCAGGCATGCTACTCTCAAGTATGACAGCGCAAAGAACGTCCTGTACTGGTGAGGAAAAAAACAATTTTTGATTAATAAATTTTCAAGAATTCCATACTAGTTTAATTATATAGCACCCCTAACTAGGCCACCATTGCCTAAACGGGTTACTCGAGCCCATGCAATCCAGATCAAAAATGTGTTGGGGTCCCCCCCCCCCCGCCAGGCACTCTATTCGGGAATAACACCGCTATTACAGTCGACTCTCGTTATAAGTCCTATCGCTCCATCGAAAACCGACGTTATATCGGGTGGTTGTTACATCGGAAGGAAAACGCACAGAATGTTCCTTGTACGAGAAACATCCGGGACTTTTCACACCGGTCGTTGTAACGGAAGGGTTACTTTACTCTAGTACGTTCCATATAAAATTTCTTCCCAAAAATAATCTCGCAGCACAACCCCCGGAAATCACAGGCATATAGAAGTTGATCACCTGCAATCAAGTTTGATATCTAAAAGATCCTACTATAACATTTCGGAATACAAATACAACGCCACAACAGGCAAATTGCCCAACGAGCTGGCTGACTTAAGAAAGATCATGGATTCCTGAGCTATTTTTTGGAGGCCCTACCTACTACTGCTACACCACACATGCACCCCGCCCACACCCCACCCCCCTCGCGGAACCCCCAACGAATCGGTACATACGCGAATGGGCGTGTACGTGTAGTGAAACCTGACGTGAAGTTAGGAATTTAGGATTTGATTGAGGTTACCATTGGCCATCTTTAATGCCTACTGCAGAAAGTTTGAGCAGTATAATACCGTGGATAGGACCATTGCATTCCCTTAAGTACACATTTGAGGCTAATATTGTCAAATATGTGTCAACATAATGGAAATAATGTGACAAGCGGAAATTTTAATACTATATCGGTGCAGCCTACCAATTCCGAGGAATGCACGCTGGAGAACCCTCAACCACAGTATTTCTCAGATGAACGCTACAGTATCCTGTACCGACTAATTCCAAGGGAGTCGTAATCCATTCCACGTCTAGAACAGGTTCAAAATCCATCTGACTGAATTCCGCGGGGCCTTTAGACATCTCCCGCGTTTTCAGACCACGCGCAAAACAGGATTAATTATAAAACTCGGCAGCAGTGTGCGGTTGTCATACACTCCGATATCAATCACAATCGAATCAACACAACGACTACCAGCACCACGGTATAATTCCCCGTTCTTCACAATTCCCATCCATTCCCGAGACTCCCGGACTCGCCGAACACACGTGACCGTGACAAAACAACAAAACCATCTAATAGATCTTCCACGGACCAGGTAATTCCCGCTTCCCCCTGAAACGTACGCGTGCAGCGTTGCTTAACCACAATGCTGTTGTAATTAAGGTGTGGGGGGCTGCCGACAAAGCCTGGTTGCAGAAGCGTTCCGTGATAACAGAAAATTCATCTCCTCGGCCACGAAGCGCTAACAAAACTCCAAACATTTATTAAGGAACCGCATGCACTCACCTATAATAATAATAACAACAACAACATCGAGGAATGATGGCGAGAGGGGGCCACGAAGGGCCACGCCATCCCGCACACAAACTAATTTCTATTTCCCAGGACCAAAGCCTTCTCCCCCATACAGGACTACCGCCAATTAACTTTTCACGCATAAATTACCAGCATCAGCGGATGGGGGGGGGGGAGAGGAGGAGCAGCCCCTGCGTGTAATTAACCTTTCCAGACCCCTACCTCAGCAATCAAAACTCAACGCAGAGCGAAAAGAGACAGTGAAAAGGGACCCTCTTCCATTCTCATGACTACAACAGGTGACTTATTTTGAGGGGGTAGAGAACCCTCTCCATATTCCCAATTTCTCTGTCCCAACAATTTTGCAATAAAACGAACCGGCACCACACATTCCTCTTTATCACCAATCCGCCTTTTCCCAAACAAACTCCAAATCCAGGGAAGCCTCAGCTTGTTCAACTCATTTGCCCGCTCCTCCACCGCACGCTTTTCAAGTAGGATCGGAAGCGGGTGGGTGGCGAATTTACTCCCTGTCAGCTGCAAATGTCGCTGTGGAGCCACAAGCACCGAGTGAAGAGGAGCTGCCGCTGCTAGTGCTTCATGTCTTCAGAGCCAGTTTTCTTACTTTTAGTAGTGGGGGTTGGCTGAGTAAAAAGTCTTCACTGCAATTTTTTTTTTGGTACCTCACTCTTTGTTTTCTGATGGCTGTGGCTGAGCATAACTAAACTAAACTCATCCATATCCCATGCACAAGATGTCAGAAAATGACAAGAACACTTGCACGACACGCTATTGATATCAGAGTGTGTTTGGAATTATTTTTGTATTTTGCTTTTCTAGCAGCCATTTTTTTTTTTTTTTTTTTTTTTGTAAACTCTTAAAATACTTCTGAAACTCTTAAAGTTCCGCGACGAGTCGTTTGAAGATGGAGTAAGATTGATTAAAGAAGGAACGAAATTTTGAATACGAGCAACTAGCAAAAACAAAACCACTTTTTCTTATGTCTATATTCATTTTGCTGTCTATATTCAAATGTTATTCTCGTGACATGCAAATAAATACCAGACCGAGGTGCAATCTCTTCCCATATAAGGTTCAATTCCCTACGTTGAATTCGAAGTTACTGTATTTCGGGAGTCGTAACTGCCGTCTTCACCCGATTTCGACAATCTTCCAATACGTGATCGAGTCGCGAAATTTATTTATACAGAGCGATACCTCGACTAACGGCGATGATTCGTTCCAGGATCATGCTCGTTTATTTATACAGAGCGATACCTCGACTAATGATTCGTTCCAGGATCATGTTCGTCAGCCGAAACGTTGAGCGACGACGTGATTTCGTAGGTGCCAATTCACAGACTTGAAAAATCTGTAGTTTATCCCTTTGATTCCACATCAAAGGAAACATGTCAAACAAATAAAACGGAAAAACTGGGGACTTTTTTTTTGAAATTGCAACGGGTGACTATATATAAATCCCGTTTTTCCGGGACGTATTTTTCCCCCGTCCTGATTTTTTTTTTTTAGCAATAATTACCCACATCGCTTGCTTTAATCATCATATTTGGTGACAATTACCGATTTTTCTTACTCTGAATCCCGATTCCCCCCCCCCCATATTTTTCCTGAGAAAACGGGTCAGCCCGAAATTGCAAGGACTGCAAGATAGGGATTTTCCATCCAAACAAAGCTCAACTTGAGGACTTTCAGGGATTTTTCCATGACGCAGAATCGGCAGAATTAGATTTCCCACCGTAAGATTTTAAAAAGGCTGAAAAATCGGAAGGAGCAAATATATAGAGTGAATCCAGAAGCATTAGCACCTACGCGATTTCCCTCAGGTTTCTATAGAAAACCGTTTGATTCGTTCCAGGTTCTGCTCCAAATTTCATGATAAGTTTTTGAATCTCCAAGCCCTTCGGCGTGTTATAGAACGCAGAATCCCGTAGAAAGTAATCATTCATTACTTAAAAAAAAAAAATCTACGCTGAACTATAGGAAAATTAAGAAACACGTCTCCGAAACTATTAGAAAAAAACATCAATACATCACAAGCCGATCATTAATTAATCCCCCGCAATAACAATAACATGCCCGGAACATTCTCGAGAAAGTCCCAAAAAAAACACTCACAGGCAAAAATGAAAGACAACCACTCATTAACAAGCAAACAGCAAACAAGGCAAGTAATTTACTACTAACCACTACTTAGTTTCAGAAGCAATCATCCTTTCTAAAAATGGAGACAGAAGGGGGGAGGGGAAAAAAATGGGCAACGCGGAAAGTTATAAAACCTTTCATAATTACGAGTTACAAATTTTCATAAAATTTACAAGGAAAAAAACAAAAAATTTACTCCCAAAAAGCAAATGAATACTTTAATGAAAACATTGGGGGGAAAACAAAAAAAAAATGGAGAAATCCTTAAAAACCATAAGAAAATGCTTGAAAAGAGATTATTACTTAAATTATTCGCGGGGGGAAAAAAAGGACCAGTTTGAAGGGGGAAAAAAAGGACTTTTTCCAAAAAAAGGAGGAGGTGGGGGCTCCAGGGGGGGGGGGGGAGGAGGGGCCCCACAAGGAAACGACCCTCGTATTTCAAGTAAATAGCTCCCGTTAGTTATTTGCTCTCTCTCCATGCATCTTGTTCTTCAAAGGAGAAAAAAAACCTTACGTTTAAAATTAATTTGTGAAATGTTCTTCAAGAGTTTAAAAACTAAAAACATCTTTGGAGAACTTTTTATTTTAAATAAACGTGTGTAAGTGATTTTTATTTCATTTTTTTTAAACTGAATACACACGTGTATATAATGCAAATAATCTCTGCCCTAAATTTAAATGAGGTTTTTGTGGGGGGTTCTTCGTTTTTTTTGGAAATTATTTTTCTTGTGTGACTTTTCTACTTCGAGATGGTCTTAAAAATTTTTGGAAGTTAAATTTTTAAATATGATTTTTTCCCCTTTTTTCTTTGGAGGGATATCTGCGTAATAATCAAAAGTAATTAAATAGTTAGTTTTACGTGGTTGGATTCGGGAATTAAAAGACTACGAGTAGCTTTTCCAGTTTGTTGTTCTCTTAACCGTTGATACTGAATACAGCGAGATTCATATGCGCCGGGTAACGAAAATGTAATTCGTTCCGGAATTTGCTTTCGTTAGCCGGAACGCGATTTCCCATGGAAAATAGTTTGATTCGTTCCCGGAATTTACGAGATTTCGCCGATGTGAATTTCTGCAGAAGTAATACGGCTTCTTACACACAGTGGGAATCTTGATGGCAAAATCAAATTTCAATCTCCATACGAGTCTTCAATATTTGGGATCAAGAGGTAAAAAGCCTAATGCAATGGTTCTCAACCTAGGGTCATATGGCCCCCTTACGGTCATGGGATTTTCTAGGAGTGGAGGAATACGGGTGAAAATCACGAATAGGGGGGGATCACATCAGTGGGGGGGGGGGGCACAGAGAGCTGTGAAGAAATAAAGCTTTCAAGTCACATATGGTGGGAGAAAATGTTACTACTTTCAGAATCTAGCAGAGTTTCCTGTAGAACCAGGGGGGCCTAAATACTTTTTCAAATAAAATTTTTGTTCTTGAAAATTTAATTTTGATTAAATTCAATTCGATAGGTAGAAAGGGCTTCGATCTGAGATGAAAACAGGGGACCCTGGATAAGGCGAGGGGGACATGGTAAGGAAATATTATTTAAAGGGGGGCCATGGGCTTTGAAAAAGGTTGCGAAACTCTGGCCTGATGTGCACCTCCAGACAGTCTTGTGATTCATTGATTGCTATTTTTTTGGTTCCAGCTGCCGAAGACTTTTTTTTCAAGATGGGAAAAGATGATTGGATCAAGTATTCGGCAATTCTCATCAAACATCATCGATAATTCGGTGGTTTCGTGATATATGATGATTGTACCCGATGCTGAACCCAATAGATCGTTGAGTCGTGATAAAAAAAAGAAGAAAAACGCTGATTGATATTGCAAACCAGTTGCTATCGGCTCTACAGTAGCGAAGATGGGATTCATGGCTGAGGTCCGATTCAGATTGTGCCAGGGACTCATATAAGTTATGTGGCTCGATGCGTAAAATCCATGATCAAGACCAAAGATGACCACAGTCCAATGTACTCGTACGATATCAGCACGCGTTTTTCCCATACTGTCCAAGAAAATATGCACGTAATGTCTCCCGTTTTTCTACCCGTAATGCGAAAATTTACATAACCAAGGAAGATAACTTATTCGATCAAGTTGATATGAATTTGCATGAAAATATTCATGTCATAATCCGTTTTAAGTCAGATGTTCTAATTTTTTTTTTAAACTAAAAAAGTAATTTGACATTTTAGAACGCATTTGAACCACTTAATGCAATTTTTTTTCCCACGGATATGCTCAAGAAGAAACGCTTAGAAGACGGGAATGCAAATTTCAAGCGTTCCCTTCATTTGGACTTTTCAGCTTGAGCATTTCATGAACTGCTCCAGTAAAATTTCTCAGAGAAATTGATGGAACATTTGTGTCCCGTAATTTTGGTTCCGATTTCTTTTTCTTCCATACATTTACCCAAGTTTTCAAGTTTATTTGGATTTTTAATTTACTAAAGTCGTGGATACGAAGTGTTTTCCAAATATATATAATTTATTTAATGATAATTTATGGCAAAGAAATTTAAATAATCATCTTAGATATTTGTCAGGTTCAACTGCGTTTTTCAGCAATTGCCGAACAATTGCCGATTGTTCCTACTCCTGCACCGTATTCGATCGCAATTGGTGTGATGTCCCGTATTCATTAAGATACCCGTTTACAGTATTTTTCTCAATGAAAATATGGTCATCTGATCATTTACGAATTTTTTTTTCTCTATTGCGGTTTGTAGCAGTCCTTTATTTTCCCACCATTCGGCAACTTCAGAAATACAGCAGTAGTTACCGAATTGCGTAAACTGCATTTCATTTCGGCAGAATTTAGTGATATCCTGTATTTAGTATCGCATTTACCTCGGCGGTGCACGGTGAGCCTGAAGTATAAAAGTGTAATTTGAACGCATAACCGTTTTTACTAACACCTATCACAACTGTTTAATAATTTTTCATAGGTGTTAGAATTAAATTACCAACTCTGGTCCGCGGACCATAGCTTGAGAAACGCTGATCTAACACTACCCCTGACCCCCCACGAGTTCCGGATAATGATGTGCAAATGGAAAGAAATAAGACAAAATAATGAGATTTCAAACAAAAAATTCCGGCAATCATTACGCAGATGAGAAAATTAATTCATTAAAACAAAAAAAAAATTACTAATTTGAATATTTTCCAATCAAATTCAAATCAACGCACTGCAGTGAAAGCTCCCGACACACGCGGCAGTAATTGGAGTAACAAGTGCCGATAAGAATGCGTTAATCCATGAGGTGATAATTGATTAATTTTTTTTTTACTTAATGAATTGATAATTTTCTTCTCTCTCTCTCTCACCTCGCAGTGCTATTACAACGCGCGGCCTAAAAATAACACACATATTTTTCCTCTCTTCTCCCTCCTTAATTCTCCTCACCCAGTGGAACAAACAACAAACGTTTTCTTAATGAGTTTCTTCGTTATTCGCTCATTATTGTTATTTCGCGTATGCAAATGAGCCAAACTCCCCCTCCCCCCCACTCTCTCATACGCCATTTTCTCTTCGCACACCTCATTAATCGCTAATTTGTCATTTTCAAAAAAAAACTCATCAACAGCCCCTTCTCCCGAGCTGCTAATGAAACATCGGTACAAGTACATTAAAGTACCTTGATTTTCCTTTTTAGTACTATTATTATTATTATTTCAATATTAATTTCGATGGTTGTACGAAATTGAAATTTCTTCGTATATCAATCTCCGAGAAATTCCGCATTCGAGTTTTTTTCTCTCTTTCACGAGTAAATAATTCATCTCTGAATGTAAGGGTTTTATTTTAGTAACTGAAATTACTTACTTACCTTTTCTTTCCTATTCAACCTGATGAACTGAATAGCTGCAGCGCAATCGCATGGGTGATGATCGGTGCGGTCGGACAGTTCGGTATAGGTTTTCAGTACGCAATGTACATCGATGATGCATTGCCCGAGTTTATCTGGGAAAGACAAGTTAATGAAGTATGTAAGCGATGATTTATTACACTAAATCATGAAAATTGCTTATCGTGTGGAAATCATTAAGATTCTTGATATTAATGGATAGACATGGGAAGTCTATAATTGGATTTGCACAGACGTGCTAGAAACATGCAAAGCGGTTTAGCCTAGCGCGGTAGCGTAGGTCGATAGGATACTCGCCTAATGGCCGTATTCACCGACAGCGTTTAAACTACAATCGCAGGTAAAAGGATTAGCGATTGACACGGATTGGTTAAAATCCTCAATTTAACCAATCCGTCTCGATCTTCAATCCTTTAACCCGCGATTGTATTTTAAACCGTGTTGGTGAATACGACCATAAGGCCGGGATCAAACTGTAAAAGTTTGATGAAAGTTCTTCTATAAGACTTGAAAAATGCAACGAATAAGCGCATCGGTTGTACATTCGCTCCAATGAGCTTATTGGCTGAATTTTTCAAATTTTATAAAATAACTTTTCTAAAACTTTTATAGTGTAATGCTGGCCTTAGGCAGGGATCACACTATAAAAGTTTTAGAAAAGTCCTTTTATATCTAACACATAAGGCAATCGATTACATTCCAGCGAATATTATGTATATTGGTTGTTTTTTTTTCCAATTTTTGTATAAGATCTTTTATAAAAATTTTATAGTGTAATCCCGGTCTAAGGCCGGTATTACACTATAAAAGTTTGATAAAATTTCGTTCATAAAACTTGGAAAACGCAACCAATAGGCGAATCAGATAAGTTCACTCGAATGTAACAGATGTGCTTATTGGTTAGATTTTTCAAGTTTTATAAAATAATTTTTATCAAACTTTTATAGTGTAATACCAGCCTAAAGCATAGATCCCACTGTAAAAGTTTGATAAGAGATCTTTAACAAAACTTTAAAAAAACAATCAGTAAGTGAATTTGTTACATTCGCTCGAATGTAACCAATGACCTTATTGGTTGAATTTTTCATAAAAGAATATTTATAAAACTTTTACAGTGTAATCCTGGTTTAAAACAGTCTACAACATAAAACGTTTCGTGATCCTAACGTGAAGGTTTTTTTTTTTTCAAATCAAATGCATTGTAGTGCTGCCATCTGCCATCAATTTTTTATAATCATGAGTGACGGGTAACGATTGAATAATTGTATCGTTGTAGGCCTGTTGCCCCCCTGTGGCGAGACTTTTTTTAACGGCGAGACGACCTGCATTTGAGCCTCGAACTTGTGGGTTCGGTAGGACTAAGTTTTCTTCAGTGACGAAAATAGAGTGAGCCTCGGAGAGAACGTGGCACCTGATGGCATTCAATGCAGTAAGGACTGGCGATGTCAGAACAGAGGCACCGACAGGAAGAAAATTGGGAGGGAGGGAGGGAGGGGGGGGGCTCAAAGTTTCCACTCGTCTCGTATACAAAACTTAATACAAATACAACGCCACAACAGGCAAATTGCCTAACGAGGTGGCTGACTTAAGAACATCATGCATCCCCGAGCCATTTTTTGGAGGCCCGTACGTCACCGTATCTAGTACTTTTCGGACCTAGATATTTTTTAAAGCTTTGGTTTAAAAGAAGCCTATGTATGTAACCTGAAATTTGCAATTCAAGGCAACTGATTGCATTTTAAGCAAAGTTTTTTAGTACTTTTGGGCCCCAATCGAAGAATTTCGTTTTTAGCTTTTTCTCACGATATCCTTTTGTGTTTTTATTTATTGTGTTTTTGTTATCGGGACCGCAACCTTCACGGTGGTAGACGAGCGAGCATCTTACCACCACGCCACTCAGGCACACGTCAAACTTTATAAATATATACAGGGTGATTCAAAAGAGATGGGCGAAAAAACATTTAAGAAGTGATAGTAAAAACCAATACAAACAATTGTCATCAAAGAATGAATGGTCTTTCATGAAACGAAAACGGTCCGCAAACGTTAAAACGGCATTCCTGTCGAAATTTATCGGAAGGGGGGAGGAGGAGAACACAATACATGCAAATGTAACTTGCGGAAGAAGAAACATTATGCGCATCTGTATCATAGTGAATAAAAGACGCGGATGCAATCCCCTTTGAAGTTGTTCCAGCATGCAACCGTTATAATAGTTGTAACGTACGGAATAATGGCGCACTTTTGTAACACTGATAAAAAGCAGACATGAATTTCATGAACGGGGCTGCAAACGAAAATACCACAGAGGCAGTACGAATGTACGTTGAGCGTTTTCCCCACAGGCGGTTGCCCAATCCGAAAATATTTGCGCGCTTTCATCGGCAGCTGTGCGAAACGGGATCCTTTCTTGATTCCCGGTCTGATGCCGGCCGTACAAGGACTGCCAGAGCAGCAGGTGTGGAAGACGGGATTTTGCCGGGTTACATTTGCATGCACGGTATTCTAAATGTCAACAGGAATGCCGTTTTAACATTTGCGGAGCGGCCGTTTCGAAACGCGCAAGCGCGTTTTCGTTTCATGTTAGACCATGTATTCTTTGGTGACAATTGTTTGTGTTATTGGTGTGTACTGTCACCTCTTAACACGCACGCACGCACGCACACAGGGTGTTCTGTAAATGGACCGACAAACTCAGAGGGTTGTTAGTGGACATCAGAAGGAATTCCATCGCAATTTTTAGTTCCTCTTGATGTCTACTAACAACACTCAGAGTTTGTCGAGCACCCTGTACGTTGGGAATTTTTATGAAAGAAATACGGTCAGGCTACGTATTTATCACGTTGTGATTCCTCTATTATTTATGATGTGTAGATATATTCATACTCTACCGGAACAAATACCGTGGGCCGCATTCGGCCCACGCGCCAGAGCAAAGCTAAGCTTTAATACAGCTTTGGGCTTAGAGGTTGTGCAATATATCAAATATCACAGCTGCCAACTTTGAAGAACAAGAATTCGGGAGGTTTTCGCGCGGATCTAAATTGCGTACAAAAACAAAATGTAAAAGAGATTTTTTTAAAACATTTTAGGGATTTTTCATTAGTAAAAGGGAAATTTCGGGGGTATTTTCCCGTTGCGAAAACCGTGACACCGTGCAACAAGCCATCGCCAATCATGGCCAACCAGTAGGTTAAAGTCCTTGGGTTAAATTACCTCTCAAAAATCAAATCTCCCAAACCAAAAAATCTCCGTCGATCCCGAAACGAAACACGTGTGGATAAAGCAGATGTACGCGAGATCGTGCCAATTTTGGATTTCGAAAGGCCGGATTGATGACTGGCTAGTTTTGTGTTTTCTCCCCAAAAATGAAATATTTTCTTTTGCGATTTGACGAAATGGCGACAATTTACACAAAGCTTACGAGAAGCTGTTTTTTTTTTAGGTAAATTATTGGGGAATATTTTCCCCCTGAATGTAGGGATTTTTTTACAACCACGGTCAAAATTCGGGAGATAAAAGAACTTTTCGTCAGCCCGGGAAACACAGTAGAAATTCGGGATCCTCCCGGAAAATCGGAGAGACTTGACAGCTACGAAATATAATCATCATCCATCCATCCAGGACGCAGAAAACTCCACACAAAACCCATCTTTTTCCTCCCAAATTCCCAACCTGGAAAACAAAAAAAACCAATCAAACAAGAACACCGCGGTGGAGGGGAGAAACAATCCTTAAGGAGAAAGAAAACCGATCCTTAAAAATATCACCAGCGAAAAAAAAAAAAATCCTTAATCACCACACGTCATTCAAGAAAATAATTTACACGTAATAAAGAAACCGAAAGTTCAAGAGAAAAATCGATCTAAAACCCCCGTCACAGCAAAGACCTGTTGATGGGGGGGGGGTTCGGAAAAGGACTAGGAGAGAATTAAGACTCTGCGCGCCTGGTATTTACTTACCTCAACCACTCATCCACATATAGTTAAGGAAATAAAGGAGTATATATATATATATATATATATCTTGAAGGTATTTCGGTAAAGGGGAGAAAAAATGGTAAAACCAGCAATTTACGGTACATACTCTCGTCCCGGGGTCCACCACCAAAACCAATCTTCCAATACAGTAGTGAGTATAGTACTCCTATGGGAAAGAATGGGATCTCTCTAGGAAAAGAAGAAGAGGAGGAGGTATCTAAGTTGTCTGTCTGAACCAATTTTTTTTTCGTTTCTGCTTCTATTCCAAAGGATCTACACACACGTACCAATCTCGAAAATGGTTTCTCTATTACCTCGTTTCACTTTTTTTTTTTATAGCCATTTTTTCTTTTACTCCCGGTGGAAGAAAATGCACAGACACATACCGCCAACCGTTTCCGTTCGATTTAAATTACATAGGAGAAGGTTCTCTTTCCTTTGGAGAGTTTATCGTAGGGGGGAGGGCGGGGGCTGTCGTTTCCTATTCCGACTATTTTGCATACTGGATGTGGAGAGAAGAATTTTTGCTTTTTTTTTGCCCTTTTGTTATTATTTATAGGGGAGCTATGATACTTAGCTCAATGTGTGTATTTATATCCCTTAGCCCTTTTTTCTTCTGAGGAATTAAATTTCTATGATTCGCGCTCTTGGATGGGACAATGTGGTTTTTTTTACCGGTAGCGTTTACTGCGTGTAAACCGGGGGGATTATGGGAAATGGATCAGAGTTCCTTAATAAATTACGTATTGTCGATGCGTCATTATAAACTGAAGAGCCAAAGAAACTGGTGAAGGCATGCGTATGCAAATAAAGAGATATGGAACCAATCGGAGTACGGCGCTGCGGTCGGCAACGCTTATATAACACAACAAGTGTCTGGCGTAGTTGTTAGATCGGTTACTGCTGCTGCAATGGCAGGTTATCGAGATTTAAGTGAGTTTGAACGCGGTGTTATAGTCGGCGCACGAGAGATGGGACATAGAGATGGGACGAGGTAGCGATGAAATTTGGATTTTCACGTACGACCATTTCACGAGTGTACCGTGAATATCGGGAATCCGGTAAAAAATTAAATCTACGACATCGCTGCGGTCTAAAAAAGATCATGCAAGAACGGGACTGACGAGAATCATTAAACGTGACAGGCGTGCAACCCTTCCGCAAATTGCTGCAGATTTCAATGCTGGGCCATCAACAAGTGTCAGCGTGCGAACCATTCAACGAAACATCATCGATATGGGCTTTCGGAGCTACTCGTGTACCCTTGATGACTACACGACACAAAGCTTTACGCCTCGCCTGGGCCCGACAACACCGACATTGGACTGTTGAGGACTGGAAACACGTTGCCTGGTCTGACGAGTCCCGGTTCCAATTGCTTGGAGCTGATGGACGTGTACGGGTATGGAGACGACCTCATGAATCCATGGACCCTACATGTCAACAGGGGACTGTTCAAGCTGGTGGAGGCTCTGTGATGGTATGGGACGTGTGCAGTTGGCGTGATATGGGACCCCTGATACGCCTAGATGCGTACGTAAGCATCCTGTCTGATCACCTGCACCCATTTATGTCCTTTGTGCATTCCGACAGACTTGGACAATTTCAGCAGGACAATGCGACAGATCACACGTCCAGAATTGCTACAAAGTGGCTCCAGGAACACTCTTCTGACTTTAGACACCCCCCTCTTACTCCTACGGATTTATGGACAGCCCTGCAGGATTCATGGTGTCAATTAACTCCAGCACTACTTCAGGCATTAGTCGAGTCAATGCCACGTCGTGTTGCGGCACTTCTGCGTGCTCGCGGGGCCCTACATGATATTAGGCAGGTGAAGCACTACGAGTATATCATAGGATTCTATAGCCCGTTCGCATGTGCAATAAAACATCCCGGGAGGTTCACGGTAGCGGAGATTTTCGCAACAAACCATTTCCATGACGTTTAGTTTATGCCGGTAGTCCCCCTTCTTTCTTTCCGGAAGTCGTCACTGGTTACGTGGGTTTAACGGAAGTGGTTGATTCAAGATGGCTGACGAAGAAGCTTACAGTAGTTTTCGCGGTGGAAAGGATTAGGGGCCGTTCAAATATTACGTAAGCAAATTTTTAGCCATTTTTGACCCCCTCTCCCCCTCGTCAGCAAAACACTGACCCCCTCCCTCCCATTGTCAGCAAAATTTCGTCATCAGCTCTGCCCCTCTGAATCCCAACTCATATTTTCATAAAGGGTGGTTGCTGACGTAAGCATTATCCAACCCCCCCCCGTCATCAAAAGTCAGCAAATCGGGAACCCCCCCCCTCATCGATGATGACGTAATACTTGAACGGACCCTTATGGGAGAGAAGGCCAGTGCCGACCACCAATCCACCACAAGAAAGACGGGCTTTTTTTGTGTGATGAGCTTCTCTCCCACCCTTTTTTTCCCCTACGAGGGGGGAAAAAAGTTGCCATGCCGGTAATTATCACCAAAGCGACCCCCAATCTTATACACATGTGAAAGGGGCTTTTAGATTGCGTTGAGGGGCGATAGGACAAAAAGGCTGCGGAACTATGTTATGTATATACAGTAAAACGTCTCTTGCGGTCACCGGCACATTCGTCCGTAAAAGAGTGGTGGCCGTTAATCTCAGGAGGTTCGAAATACTTTTATTATATAAGGAGGGAAATTATTATTTGGCCGTGAAAGAGGGGTGACCGTATCTAATAGCTGTCCGTCAGCTTTTACTGTGTATATATAGCAGGGCCGTAACTTAGATTTTTTGACACCTCCACAACTTTAAACGCTGAGATATTCAAATTCGAAAAACGGAAAAAGTAGTAGGGTTTTTTTTTCCAATTTTACCCCGTTTTTCGAATTCGAATACCTCAGTGAATATTGCACTTAGAAACGTGGGAATTTAGTTGTTGGTATCAAGAGAGACAGGGCAACATATTTTTCAACTGGATTTTAGGCACACAGAGGGGGGGGGGGAGGGGCGGTATAAAAAGTTAAAATTTATATACGTAAATGAATATACAACCCCTTGCAACATGAATGACATATCTGGGTACAACACGTTATTTAGAAACTCTTTCTAACTGGAAGTACACCTCTAGGATGAACGGTTCGAAAGCAAAATGACGTATTCCCTATTTGCTATGCACCCTGTATATATATATATTGATACCTCGGCTCATGAAGATGATTCGTTCCGGAATCACGTTCGTTAGCCGAAATGTTATTTCCCATAGGTTTCTATGAAGAATCATTTGATTCGTTCCAGGGTCTGCCCAAAATGTGGAGATAATAATAAAACACGAAGGAATACCATACAGGAGACAGAAACTGATTGAGGGTCAACATATATAGCTTCAAATTTGGGTAAATGACGATTTACAGGGAGATGGACGACACTACCGAACCACACATGCACCTCGTATATATACTTCTACACAATTTCTAACGAATGAGTATATGTTGGAATGTGCATTTATGTGTTGTGAACCTAATGTTAAGTTTGTTTCTATATAATGCTGCCACCTGGCACCTATTTATCGAACTATGAGGGGGAAGTGTAATGATGATGGAAGGTACTCTAAAGATCTTTTTATTTTACACTGAATGTACTCAACCAACACCAGCTTTAGTCTACTGAAGGCTTGTCCTGCCACCACCTAGTCGAGTTCTCAGGTGCCCCATTCATTTGTGTTTTGGTCAGCTCATTTCCGTATAGTTGACATAACGGCTCTCTCCTCCATTCATTTCCCAACCTTTTACACCCGGAGCCACAGTTAGTGCAGGTGATAACCCAACCAGACGAGGTTATTATCTCTGCACACACATCATTTGGCGAGCCTTTTTTACACGTGGCTGTTCCACTTATATATTGCATCTCTTCTGTATAGTTTATTTGTAATCGATGTTGATTGTATCGGATATGTATTGGATTGGATCTAGTACTTTTGTTCACGAGTACGCGCTCACCCGGAAGTCTTCCTTCGCATCAGCCAGATTTTGAAATCTACGTAATACCTGGAAGGTTAGTCACAAATATGTACAACTTGATGATGTTTCCCAAAAGAGAGTATTGGAACGGGCCGGAGGGCAAAGGTACACGTGCAAAATACAAATAGGATACGGGTTTCCGTATACGTTGGTTCAGAAAAGAAAGCGCTGAGAATAAAAATGCAGCGTCTCGAATTGAGCTCGGATATAGAGTAATGCTGAACAATTGTTGTTAGAGAAGACATACCTTATTACCGACAGCAGAACGAGCATAAAACTAGCGAATTCTTCCGGGGAGAAGCCCTATTTCAAGAAATACCCGAGATTCCACAACTCAACCCAATGTAAAGACTGGATACGCCGATCAATGGCCGTCGCAGCAACTGTCACTGAAGTTGATGCTCGTTAATCGGAATTCCACACATGTCTCAGAGCGATACAATAATACAATCGAAAGACTAACAATTCACAAAAAAAAAAGGGCCAAATATCAACATATTTTTCACCCATGTTCACTGGCAGGGAAACCTTTTCCTCCTCCTCCGAATACACCCTTAGTTTCGGCAAACGAGAAAATTCCACTCGGAGAGGCCAACCCGATAACAGGGAGTGAACTGGGAAAAGATTCTACCGATGTTAAGACTGAAGAAAAGAGTGTACGGAAGGAGTTGATGATGGGAGGAGAGCGAAGAGATTTTCCACTCAGTTCCCTCTCCAAGTCCTTCTTCAGCTCTCCTTGTTTGTTTTCCACTTTCGACGACCTGCCAACAACGGGTACATCCTGGAGCTCCATTTTTTTTTTTTTTAGCTGCAGCTCCCTTTCGCCGAGTTCTCATTGATCTCTGCTTTCAAACTTGTTATCGACACTTTGCTGCGACGGGGCTGACAGTGTCAGCACTGATACATACAAGCGTCAGCCTCTACCTCACCTTTGTCCGATTCTTGAGAGCAGCCGGAAAAAAAAGAGAGCGAGGAAGAGTATGTAGTAGTCGAAGCAGCAGCAGCAGTGGAAGACGAAGCATTCTTTGCAGTTCCCTCGTTTTTTTTTTACACTTCTCTCTCTCTCTCTCCAACCTCAGCGGATACAGAAATGAGAATAACTCGATATCTATATGTATGACGAGCTTTTACACACACACACACACACACACACACACACACACACACGTTCAATTTTTTTTTACTTTGGGACGTAAGACGCTCGTATGTAACCTCAGACGTGCCGTATCCAGGTGCTGCTCCTCCACCCTAAATATTGACATGGTTTTTTTTTATTTACCGTCGGAGAGAGTAAACGAAGTGCGTATTCGTATCGGAAGAAAATCCCATACATCATCATTGGACTTTCGGATCAAAATGGAGTCCAAAAAAAAAAAATTCCTCGATGGGTATTTGAAAATGCTGGAATTTATATAGAAGACGTTTAGAAAGCCACTGTGATACAGAACGGTCATTTTTTTTTTTTTTTTTCGAGAAAAATTATGACTGTTAAGACAACTTGAGATTTTCAGACCCTGCATGGACAAGTATGCGGGGAGGGGGTGGGGTGTTGTTTTTTTCCTACTGCTACTACTACTTAACCGAACATGCACCTCGTGCACGTTCCTCTACGGAATTTCTAACGAATCGGCGCGTGCCGGAATGTGTGTTCTGGGTTTATGTTTGGCGATCCTCAACCTATGATCCACCACCAGACCAACCGTGACCCCCGCTCTGTCCTCCTTTGGGTGATATAAGCTGGTCCGTCTCGGGAGACGGGGGCCACGGTGGAGAAATCCAACGATATCCAAAAACCAACAAACCACCCACGCTAGGCCACACAGACACAAGCCAGCCAGCAGCAGGACCCCTCCCACAACTTCATCCCCCCCACACACACACGTTCGCACACATCTTCACTTATTGTACATGCAATGACATATCAATACAAAGGGGCCGTTCAAGTATTACGTAAGCAAATTTTTACAAATTTTTGATCTGAGATCTTCAACCTTCTTCCAAGTCGCGAGCACTGCTTGTACCCATCATCAAAAGAAGAGCACCCTTACGAAGAGTTTGACATACGAATGCATGAAATCACTATGATTTCCGTCCTTGAATGCAATCAGTACAAAGTGTTCAATTGGAACGTTGATCAAGTGCTCACGAGCACGAAATCGGGCGCGGCGAGCATCGAGCACTGTCGATGCTTCAGGAGAGCACCGTGGTGCTCGCGAGCAACGGATTGAAGATGTCTGGCGTAGGTGGTCCGCAGGTAGCATCATATCCATTATGGATTCGCAAATGAAAACTGTACCTTCATACTTAGGTTTATTATACCTCATCAGGGGAAAATGCGGGAAATCGCTTTCCTAAATACGGGATATCACTAGTTTGCAGCCCAAAAATGCCATTTACGGAAAATTTGCTCCTGACTACAAAAAGGGGGGTGAAGGGTGGAGAAATGAAAGGTTGCCACAAATAGCTTTAAACAAATTTTGACGGGGGAAAAAACGGTCAAATGATCCGATTAAGTCAGCAAAATCCCCAATTGTAGTTAATGAATATTTGCATTTATACCCAATATTATCATAAGTTATGAAAACACCGTTTATTAAGAATTTTGTTTTTAGCGAACACTATAAATTTGGATGAACATCACTGAAGAAACGGGACAAATGCATAAAAAGAAATCCGGAACCACTAAAAAATACAGAAATATCCCGTAAAACAGGACGCAAGTGGTCCGTCGAATTGTTTCAGCCAATTTAGTGGTTCTTAGGTTGAGAAACTCTGCCCTAACGTATTTATGTTGTCGAGTTGCACTTGCTTCGTGTTCATGCTGCCATCTGGCTTCGATTTTCTGAAATAAAGATGGAAATGCTTGAATTTTTCATGTTTTGCCAGTACCGTGTTGTAGGCCTGCCTGCTCTCTGCGGACAGACCGGCTCGCATTCGCGTGTCGAAGCTACTACTACTGAACCAGACATGCACCTCATCCATATTCCTCTGCGGAATTTCTAACGAATTGGTACACGTTGGAATGTGTGTGTATGTGTAGTGAGTCTAGACGGGAAGCTTGTTTCTGTGTAATGCTTGTCGCGTGTAGTGCTTCCATCTGCCATCAATTTTTCTAACTATGAGTGAAGTGTAATGGTTGAATAATTGCATTGTTGTAGGCCTGTTTGCTCTCTGTGGCGAGACTTTTAACGGGGAGATCGGCTCTCAGCCGACCACCACTATGGCGACGGTGGGATTCGGACCCGGGTCTTTGTGCGCGATTTCTGATAGACAATGAAGTTCCTTGATTCCCGTTGTTGTCAATGGATAATGTCGCCTGTCTTGTGTATATTATATATATGAGTGTTTATATGTTTGTAAATATATCTCTTATATATATATATATATATATGTGTCTATAGTTGTTTGTGGGCCCCCTTCGTGTCCTGCTGGTGACGTGCGTATGCACCTGCCCATGTAACCTCAACTTTTTGTCTTACGCGTTGGTGGTCTTTCGGTGCTTAGTGCTCCGGACGTTGCAACGCTCTTCCACCATGACCCAAACCCTCTGGGTGACCAGCTTATATCCCCTATGGGGACAGAGCGGGGGTCATGGTCGGTTTCGGATCCTCGCGATGCGACTCCCGTCACTATGACCACTCGACCACCATAGCGGCCGCCTCGAAGCTGGAAAACCGCAGAAAACAAACTTCAGCCGACCACCACTGTGCCGTCAACGGGGTTCGAACTCGGATCGTTAGGACGAGAATCTAGTGCGATGCCCACACGACCGCACAGCGGCGCTTTCCTCCACCGCAGATATATATTTTTTAAACCTCAGGAAGTTAAGCCCTGACTTCAAGGATTGTGTAAGTTTTTGGTTGGAAATATAGTGATATGAACTTCAGGGGCCTTCCACCAGAGGGCACCACTTCAAGTTGAGCTTCAAGTTGAGGAATGGCTTCCAAGAGAAAGTGCCTCTGGAAAAAGAGTGGTTTATTGCATAAAATTCGGCTAAAAATTTATGTGAAAATAAACATACCCCGCGCGTCACATCTCGACTGAAAAATTTGAGCGAAATGAATTAATTACTTCGCAATTTTTAATTTTTTTTTCACGAAAATAAAGATCAGCTGACATTTATGTTAAAAAAAAAATGATGCCCCCCCCCCCCAGCCTAAAAGGAATAACAATCTCTGCCTAGTTAGGCGAGCAGTTAGGTCAGCCTATCGTTCGACTGTCTCCAGTTCGCATCTGGCTGAACGCATGAAAGAAACTTCACATCCTGGTCTTTATCAATTCGTAACGAAGGTTGTGGACTCCTGTAAGCAGTAAGCGAAGGTAATGCACGACATTCATGTTTTACTCTCTCGTCATTGCTGTCCCCTTCTTGAATAGTTCAAACGTGAAAGCTTTTAAAGAGGTAAAATTGCTAATAATGGAAGCATCAACCAATAGTCGACCAACTCATTGGCATCCCCCACGAGATGCTATAAATGCGTAATGTGCGTGAAGTTTTAGAAATGAAGCGAGAGAGGCCTGTGCTGCGTATCTTTAGAAATTCATTGGGAGCTTGATAATGTACCTAAGCCAAAGGTGTTTGCTTATGTGCCTCTAGAAATCCGGAAGAAGCGTACGAGTTGTGCATATTTCATAGAAATGCGTCAGAGGCTTCCGCTGTGCCAACACCTTCTATAGCGGGAAGCTCGTGACGGCACTGAATCGTCCATGTCACCTATAATAATTGAATATACTGGGGGGAAGGGAGGTAAAGATTTCCCATACGTCGGACTGCTATATCCAATGGCTACAGGCGAAATGGGCGACTTCAGTGACGTGAAATCTTCGCGTGGGGGCTTTCTACTGTACAAGGCGTTCGCTGTGCTGCACCCTTAGAATTTCGTAGGAGACTAGTGCTCCCAGAAATGCATAAGAAGCATTCGCACGCCTGGAAAAGCGTAAAAAGCTTGCATTGTACTATAGGCATGGCTTGCTTTCCCCCTCAGACATGCGCAGGAGACATGCGTAGTCTAGAAATGTGCAGAAGCATAGACAGCAACTACAGTAAAAAAAAGACTTGTGTACCCCTCATTATATACAGTAGCAGAGCTGAAGTTTTAAACTTTTTAAGACTCTTTCGTCTTCTTCTACTGTCGCTGATCACCTTCCACGTACCACTACATGACCCGCACAGTACTTCCTTTGGTAAAAGTACCGCAGAACAACCGATACTTCATTTTCATCGATTGATCATTATGTAGGCCAAGGGTTCCTTAACTTATGGGTCATGACCAAAAATTTGGCCACAGGGGCTTCCGAGATGGATCGTTCAAATTTACCAACAGCCAGGGATACTTGAGCTGTGGTTCACGACCCAAACTTGATTCGCAGGGGGCTTCCTACACGAGTAACGTACGAATCCACTTGCAGTCCTGTTACAAATGCACTTATTACGTCACTGGTTTCACTAATATCGAAGAACAAACAGTCCCACGGGTAGCAAAGCTGATTTTGCTGTTGATTTTGGGTCACGACTGAAAAAAAAGGGTCAAGAACCAGCGATGTCGGTCTAAAAAGCATGTAGGTGGAAACTACAAAATCATCTTCGGTCCTTCAAAAACTCCCGATTCCACTAACCCTCAAATTCTAACTCTTCCACCACCGCACCCCCCTCCCCCAAAAAAAAAAATCGGCATCTACTGACCATCACAGTCGTCACACACACACACACACCAGTAACAAGCACCCACGACTTGAGAGAAATACATTTATCCTCTACCTAAACCCGCCCAGTGTTGATATGGATATACAACAATCCTGGAATTCCCACGATTTTATTCCCGTCCATTGAATTTCCCAGTAAAGGGACCAGAGAAAATATAATGGAAGGTGGGAAAAAAAACACGATTTCTCTCCTTTTGGATGTAAGTCATCATCCGTCCATCCCTCAAGCAAAAAACAGAAAACTTTCCTTGAAGATCTTATCGGGATATATTTTGAAGACTTAGAGATCAAACGTGCTCGGATTACACTCGACTAACAAGGATTTACTTGACAAGTCAACTCGATTCTCCACGATATATACTCCCCACACTATATTTATCCATCCGCATTCTTTCCCCACTACGAAAAATCGTCCTTATAATAAACGGACCGAAACATAGAGATGTAAAAAAACAAAAAAAAAAAAGGAGGATCGCAAATATACAACCGAGAAATGGTTTCCAATTCGGTATACTACAACACTGTCCGTCTTCATTTCGCGCTCAACACCTTTATTTTCTTTAGTTCCTCCTACCGGGCTAAAGAAGGAGAGTAAACACCTATCGGGCTAAGGTCAACACACGCCTCGGAATATAGAAAGAGAAAGCCCTAAATTGGCGAAAAGTGAAACGGAACGAGATTAATCGCCGGGAGGAGAAAAAAAGGGTCCGTCCCGTTAAAGCACCAAAAACGAACAACTCAATTATGAGGAAAACGTAGAAAAATCGCCAAAAAAAAAAAAATATATATATATATATATATATATACCGAATTTATTCGGAGGAAAAGGAAAAATATCCTTTGATGAAATGTTTGAATAACGGCGAATGAAATCACCGCCAAGGAACCGAAAATCCTGTTTTTTTTTTCCTGGAAACAAATGAATACGCGCGAAAGGAAAAGTTTAATGAATGGCCCGATAGTGTGGGCGTCCGTCGAGAAAAGAGAGAGGGAACGTCGGGTGTTAAAAGCCGCCAGGGGATATTAAGCAACTTGTTTGTTCAATTAAAAGCACCGAGGCACAGTTAATTATTGGGTAAACACCACTAAGGTGTACTGAGCAGATTTATACGGAATATAATAGGAAAAAAAAAGGCTCCAAAGGAGAAACGACAGAGAGAGGTGTTGTTGTTGCTTGATTGGTGGATTTTTCGCACGGATAATAAGAACGCTGCAGCTTCTTTCGTGGATCGTCGGGTTTTTACAGTTCCTTGAAGGGGCCCCAGTGGTTGTCGAGGTTTTTTTCCCAAGGATGAAAATGTTGGACGCGTGGCGTGTGCCGTTGATTGGATGTTTTGATGGTGGTTTTTTTTTTTTTCAAGAATAATCGAAGAGAATAATTTATAATTTACTGCCACCGATTTCGAGAATTTTCTTCCGCCAATTCCCCACACGTCCAGAATTGCTACAAAGTGGCTCCAGGAACACTCTTCTGACTTTAGACACTTCCGCTGGCCACCTAAATCCCCAGACATGAACATTATTGAACATATCTGGGATGCCTTGCAACGTGCTGTTCAGAAGACATCTCCACCCCCCTCTTACTGCTACGGATTTATGGACAGCCCTGCAGGATTCACGGTGTCAATTACCTCCAGCACTACTTCAGACATTAGTCTTTCTTTCTTTCTTTCCAACCGAGCACAACTCAGGTCTATCGCCATAGGCAATTTACTACCTAGCGAGTTGTGCCGGAATTGTAAATGTGTGTACCTGACAGTCTGAGTGCGTATCTAGTGTTGTGTATGATTTTTCAGTGCTGCCATCTATATCTCAGAAGTGAAGTGAGTGATGTGTAGTGACTGAATATTTGTACTGTTTGTAGGACTACTGCTCTCTGTGGCGAGACTTTTTAACGGGGAGATCGGCTCGCATTTGCGCACCACAGAAAACCAACTTCAGCCGACCACCACTGTGGCGACGGTGGGGGCCAGACATTAGTCGAGTAGATGTCACGTCGTGTTGCGGCACTTCTGCGGGCTCGCGGGGGCCCTACACGATATTAGGCAGATGCACCAGTCTTTTTGGTTCTTCAGTGTGTATATATATATAGTGAGTTATAGTATATAGTTATATTATTTATATATATATATATAACTTGAGTTATGAAGAGGGACTTCATTTTTTGAATATGTTTGCATTGGATGAACGCAAGTGTCGAGGAGATATGATCGAAGTGTTTAAAATTTTCAGCCGGATGGATAGCATGGACCAGTAATACTTGTTATGGGCAGATTTTTTTCGGCCGCCTCGTTGGGCATTTTTCCTGTTGTGTCCTTGTATTTGTATTCTGATGTTGAAGACACATTGCAATGACATCGGAAGTTGCTGTGCCATCCTCAGACTCAATATAACAATCGCATGTAAAAAAAAAAAAATTCGGGTGCCGAATACCGATTTTACAGTCGCCACCTTACCTAGTGGCGGGAATTCGTTAAGCCTTGCACATTAGATAGATATTTCGATTGTGGTCGAAGCCGGGTTTTCCTATGAGTAGAACTTTTGCGGCCGTGTGCAGCGTGAAAATGCTGATTGGTTAAAAACCGGAAATTCAGGTTATTTTGGCCAATCAGCGATTTCACGCTGCTCGCGCTGTAGAAACCTGCTCCTAGGAAAACCCGGCTTTAGTATTGAAAGCCATAAATTATTGCCTCCCCGATACCCGAGGAGGATGAGTGGACCCAGTCATAGTCCATAGTCATATTTAAGAGGATTAGGCAATAATTTATGGCTTTCAATACTAAAGCCGGGTTTTCCTAGGAGCAGGTTTCTACAGCGCGAGCAGCGTGAAATCGCTGATTGGCCAAAATAACCTGAATTTCCGGTTTTTAACCAATCAGCATTTTCACGCTGCACACGGCCGCAAAAGTTCTACTCCTAGGAAAACCCGGCTTCGACCACAATCGAAATATCTATCTAATGTGCAAGGCTTAACGAATTCCCGCCACTAGGTAAGGTGGCGACTGTAAAATCGGTATTCGGCACCCGAATTTATTTTTTTTTACATGCGATTGTTATATTGAGTCTGAGGATGGCACAGAAACTTCCGATGTCATTGCAATGTGTCTTCAACATCAGAATACAAATACAAGGACACAACAGGAAAAATGCCCAACGAGGCGGCCGAAAAAAATCTGCCCATAACAAGTATTACTGGTCCATGCTATCCATCCAGCTGAAAACTTTAAACACTTCGATCATATCTCCTCGACACTTGCGTTCATCCAATGCAAACATATTCAAAAAATGAAGTCCCTCTTCATAACTCAAGTCCCGTGTGCCAATAATGACACGCGTAGCTCTTCTCTGCACCCCTTCAACCAAGTCCATGTCCCTCTGTAGGTATGGTCTCCAGAACCTTACAGCATACTCCAGTCCAGGACGAAATAAGCCTCTTAAAAGCGGAAGATGACTTTAGGAGAACGCGAAGAGTCCTTTTCAAGAATGAAACCGAGCATTCTATTCGGTTTTTTGACCACCGCTGAACAATGTTCAGAAAACCTAAGCCGCTCGTGAATGAGAATTGCCAAATCAGTGACACTAGCTACACGCGGAACAGTGACACAATTCAACTCGTAAGAAAAACGTGGGTTGTTCGAACCAAAATGAGCGACCATGCATTTATCAACGCTAAACGTTGAACTCCATTCATTTTCCCATGCTACAAATCCTATTTAAGTTGGTCTGGAGCAACTGGAGAGGGGGGCCCATTAAGTGCCGAAGTTACCGAAAAGAAATAATTATTTGGGGCCCCCCCTCTTTTCCCATAAGATCATAACTGCCCCCCCCCAGGAAATTCCACTTTCATTAAAACATTTTTTCTCTTTGTTAAGCCCTGCTAATGAATATTAATTCGGTATTCATACAGAAACAACTTTACGTATATGGTATCAGGTCCTGCAGGACAGCAGTTTTTAACTACTTCACTGATCTGCAGCAAAACAAGACTGGTGCCTTGGATATCTGCAAGGCCAAGGGTGCGCAATCTCCAGCACGCGGAACAAATGCAGCCCGAGGAAAGGTTTCACCCGGTCCATGGATACTTTTCAAGTAGAAAAGTACAGTATATCAAAACACACACGCAACACTATACTTCAGCTGACCATATGTCCTCGATAAAAAAATACAGGGTGCGGTAGCCCTGAGATACTCGCCTAAACTACCGAAGGTACGTTTAGAGATGTCGCTAGTTCGATACCAAAATCATCGCTGTCAGAAGCTATCCTGACGCGGAGGTACAACTGAAACGGTGGCAACGTGATCACCAAAAAAAAAAGAAAAAGATTGTTACCACAGCGAGTCCCACAAAGAGGGGTTTAGTGCACCTGAGTCTAAAACAGGCAAAAATGTCGTTCGAAATCGGAAAAAAAAACGTGTAGAAACTGGTTTAATTGGCCCTCGTGTGTAAAAAAGGACCATGGGTGCCACAAAATTGATCAATAAAAACACAGTGAATCTAAAAAAAAAAAGTGGGAAACCTGAACAAAGTTGTCCATTTACAACAGGAAAATTGTCAACTGCCGGAAAGGGAGCATTATTTCAAAACGCATGGGCCCACCCGCGCCGGAGAAGAGGGCCACAGACAAAAATGAGATCCGGTTGAAATTTTCCAGAATTTGCAAGGTCGGGCCTCAGAAAAACCACTTGGCCCGGGAGCCCCATGATGCTCTCAAGACGGCCCCGGCTACAGGCCACTTATGTTTGGCATGTTTATTTTATGTTCGACGCACCGTGCTTATTGGCACAACCTGTATGTGTGAGACATTCCCAGTATTCCACAGGATTTTAACTTTCTTGGCATATTTCCAAACAAAAATGTTGGCTTCTTCAACGAAAAGTTTAGTTCCATCCAGAATCTTACGGAATGTAATACAAGCATAATATAAAAATTGTTTTACAGTGGTATCCCGCTTACAACGTTTTTCAAAAACCCGTCACTAACGACGTAAGAGAGAAGATGCTCTAAACCAGTGTCTCTCAACCGCCGGGTCGCGGCCCAGTACCGGGGCCCTAACGCTAGTCACACCGGGCCGTGAGTGTTCCAGTATCATTTTTTCCATTAGTTTCTCGTTATTTGTGTGTATGACCGGGCCTTTCACTTACACAGAAGACATTTACCGGGCCGCGAGCTTCCAAAGGTTGAGAACCGCTGCTCTAAACGGGAAATCTTGATGACTAAATTAGTAAGAGTTAGGACCACGGAAATAAGTCGTAGTAATCGGGAAAAAACGTTCTAAGTGGGTACGTTTTGAGCGGGATACACTGTAAATGGAAAATTACTATAAACATCAATACTTCCCACGTTCAATCCAAGGGCCACACAACCAAAGACCTGGCAATTCCGCTGACAATTGACGACATTCCTGGCAAGAATTGGCGTTTACACACATTTACGTTTCCCACAATTCGCCGTATTTTTTTTTTCTGGATCAAACATGGTTTCCCCCATGGCCCTCACATCCTGGAGCGGGGCCCCTAGGCTGGGATCTTTGGCGCCCCTTCCCCCCAGACCAGACTTTCACGGGCCCTTTTATGATGAATTTATAACGTGAAAAAAAAATGATGAGAATCGTTTATTGTCCTAGGGCTGGAGCAACATCTACTAGAGAGTTTTCAGTGGGTGGAGAGAGTTCAGAGAGTTTTTTGGCTGGAGCCCTGTCAGTCCCACCCTTGTGGGGGGGGGGGGGGGAATGGGTTTCCCTCTAATCATAGTGAGAAAGACCGGTATTCGATTTTGTCAAAAAAAAGACGCCCTCGATTACAACAACTACCCGTGGCCCCCACATCCTTAAGCGGGGCACCCCAGGCTTTGATCTTTCCCCCAGTTAGACTTTTCATGGGCCCTTTCTGTAGTTAATTTATAGCATGAAAAAAAACAAAAAATGACGAGAACTGTCCCGGGCCCCAGGGCTAGAGCCCTGTCAGCCCCCCCCCCCATGTGGGGGCCATGCAACTACCTCAATCACAACAACAAAACCACGCGGAATCATCGACGCCGTTATATACATACAACCGAGTTTCACAGCATCGTCCAAAAAAAAAAAAAACAACCCACCGAATAATCCACAATACAATTTTTTTGCAACTGCATGTAATTAAAATTCCACACACCCCATCCATCCCTTCCCGTGGCCCTTCCCGCACCCACAAGAAATGGGACCAAAGTATTTTACGTACCAATGAACGTTAAAAGGAATTCTCTGGACAATAGTCATTCTGCAGGGGGTTTTTTTCCTCTATTGATTCTTCATCATTCAATACGAACTACCAACAATCGAGATTCCATTGGAGGGGCAAGGGGATAAAAAAAAGAGCTGACCATCCCTTTCAGGACAGTATTTATACCTGGCTGGAGAAATAGAGAAAGTACAGGGTTGTGTGTGTATGTGTACAGTACATGGTCTTTTTCTTATAGACTCTTCTCTCTTCCCCACCTTAAAGAAAGCACTCGAGGTTGTTTTTCTTATTGTGTACCTTTTCATTTGTACCAAAGGAAGAAAGAACTGTTGGAAATTGAGAACGGGAAAAGAATCCTCTACAGCTAAGAATGTACCCGGGGAAAAAAAATAACACAAATGTACAAGGGGGAAAACAAAAATCGAAAAGAGGAAATGAACACATGCCCGAAACCAAAAGGCTAAGGCTATATTGGATTGCATCAATCACCTTCTGTACATCGAAGGTTTTGTTCGGGATTAGATTTTTTTTTGGTGGATGGGAAATATACAAGTCGAGTTGTTTTCTTCGTTTTTCTCGCATAGATAGCGGCATCACCACACACACGCACACCAAAGGGTAAAATCGGATTTCTGAGAGCTTTTTTTGGGTAGGTTACTCGATCGTAAGTGAACCACGTTGCTGCCCAGTGTGTGTGTGTGTGTGTGTGTGCGATAAACACGAAAAGTATTGTGTGGTTGCGAGGTAATCACCTATAAGCCAAAACCGTATTGTTTTATCTCGATATCACATGGCCTGTGTGTGTGTGTGGCATGAACTACATGTTTTCTATCCAAAAAACAACGATTTAAAGAGAGTTAGGGCTGAGGTTATTTTTTTCATCTCCCAGATAACAATGGAGGAGACAATACGCGCAGGACTGGAGATATTCGCATTGGTCTACGCCAGTGGTTCTGAACCTTTATTTAGCCTAGCCGTGGCCTCCTTTGAACTATCTTTTCTTCTCGTGGCCTCCTCGTCTTACCGAGGGCCCTCCCATGACACATACCTTCATGGAGGAACGAGACCTTTTCCATTATTGAATTCATTTTAGTCAAAACTAAACTTACATAATGAACAGAAATTTTATAAATAAGATCGGTCTCCGTTACCCTGGGCAGGGCACTCATCCAAAAGGGGGGGGGGGGAGGAAGGGGAGACAGGATTGCGTAACAGGAAAAGTCCTATATACGTGAGAAAAACCTTTTCAGTAAACCGCATTCAAATATACCGGTTCCTTCAATTTTTATGAATTTTTGAACTGTTTACGAATTTATGGGACACCCTGTATATCCAGAGCTCGAGAAAGCGAACAGGGGGGGGGGAGAATTAGGCACCAGCCAAATTTCTTAGGAGCCAAGGCAACACCTTCTATAGCCATTGGATATAGGATTGGAGGCTTCCTCCTGCTATAAGAAGGTGTTGGCCAAGCCCATTTTTTTTCCTACAGAGAAACGGTCCTAAATGATGTTTTTTATCGACCTTTCCTAGACTTACTGAAAACTTTCCATGTTGGACGACACATTGCCATGAAATTAGAAAATTCTGTCTCATCCTTGGACTCCAATTTAGCAATCACTTGCAGAAAATTTAGGCGCCAACACCAATTTCCTAGCCGTCATGGCGCCTGGGATTTGTCAAACTCATATATATATCTACTAGTTACGGATCCAAGTCCTTTTAAAGCACTATAACTGGATCCAGTCATCCTCCTCAGGCATCGGGGAAGCAATAATTTATGGCTTTCAATACTAAAGCCGGCTTTTCCTAGGAGCAGGTTTCTACAGCGCGAGCAGCGTGAAATCGCTGATTGGTCAAGAAACCTGAATTTCTGGTTTTTAACCAATCAGCATTTTCACGCTGCAAACGGCGCAAAAGTTCTACTTCTAAGAAAACCCGGCTTAAGGCCACAGAATAATAACGGAACGGGGAGGTTTTCTCCCCTCCAAGCGTCTTCCTTTGAAATTTTTGCAAAAGCATGGGCGGAGATATGGGGGCGTCAAAGGTGGAGTAGACTTATCTAATGTATAAATGTATATATGAATTGATATCGTCATCATCATGCCCCCCCCCCAGACTTCCAAGTCTATCTCCGCCTATGCGCAAAAGTGGCACGGGCTGCGGTTGCCGATAGCGGTTTGCGGTTTATGTCAAATACAAATACAACGCCACAACAGGCAAAATGTCCAACGAGGTGGCTGAAAAAAAGATGCCCATAAGAATATGGATGTCATATATTTCAAAAATACAGCAACACAATTAAAAATACGATTAACAAAAATTGTAAACAATATATACACATGATAAAATATTATACAATGTCTTATTCTAAGTATGGATAGCTGTCCACAACAAGGACTTTTTAATAATTTTTTACCTTAATTGCGTAAGGACTCGGTCAGTGGCGGTCTTAGGGCAGTGCGACTGGTGCAATTGCACCGGGCGCCAAATGAGAAGGGGCGCCGAAACGCCCCTTCTCAGGATATAAATTGCCTTAATATCCAACCAAGAGGTGTGTGTGTGTGTGGGGGGGGGGGCATGGACGATCACCACACCAAAAGTCTAATAATAATGTAGTAATGACTAGCAAAAATTGCCTCACACATCACTCTGGATTTTCGCCTGGGGGGGGGGGGGGGCGCTGACTACTGTTTTTGCACCGGGCGCCACTAAGTTCAAGTCCGGCCCTGGACTCGGTCATAGTGAGAAGGACCCAGGGAAAGCTGATCGCCTTTTTGTGTATGTGCGCGTCCGGAACATTTCCATCAGCATCGTCATCGAGCATTAAACACAATAGTGTTCGGTGCATTTTTCCTGCAACCCTTGTCATTTTTCCATTTGACCGCAACTAAAATGTGAAATGCTCGACTAGAATTTACTAACATAAAAATTCACTTCCAAAACGATCGAAGAAACACGATATACTGTGACACCACTGAACGATAATCGCCCATATCAGATTCGTCATCATAGCACCATCTATATATATATATATAATTGATCTATACAAATCTGCAATTTTAGATCGATCGTCACCAAATTTTGCACATATACCAGGCCCAGATTCAACGATAGGCTACTTTAAAAGTTCGTCAGAGCAGGCCAAATGGGTGAAAAACTGTCGGGTAACAATGCCTCCTACCCTCAACAATCACTTTCGGAATGTTCACTTTGGCTACCGTGGTTCCCCTAGCAATGCGTTTCCGACGTGAATAAGCCTATACAATGGTTTGCCTCTTGTTTAATGCTGCCAGTATTACAGTTCATTCCTTTATAATGGTACGTCACTTTCGCAATCGTCTCGGTTATTGAAGAAAACCCGGCCACAGCGACGGGTATTATAGCTAGCGTGAAATAAAAGTCAATGTTTTCCAGATTTCACAGTTGAATTCAAACATCGCGCAACTAATTACGGTTCAAACACGTACTTGTGACCCATGATGTTCACAAGCGGGTTTATATTCAAACGTTTCCAATACAAAAACGTCACCTCGATTTCCCGTCATCTCTGCGTTATCGCCGTCGTCTCGCCACACAATTCCCACAACGCCGGAATCATTTCCACCCCCACCGACAATATAAAAGTCGGGAAATTCTCTCACATACCCATCAAACGATATCGTTGCAGTATTTATATGAGCTCGTAGGAAAATGGGGGGCGTGATCATCTTCTAGATGCGCATCTCGACACCAGGCGCAATGATATTTCAAAGCCATAAAGTTTCGTCGACCGGAAGAAAATAAGCGGGACGAGCTATTGATCATCGTCAAAGTATCGGAACCAACGATCGTGTAATAAAAATCTAATGGCGCCTTCTTCCCACTCCTGGACTACAACGATTACCGTTTCCGAAGGCAACACCAAGCCGGGGGGGGGGGGGGATAAGAATTCGACAATAAAAATAATACATGTACAGAGTATATTATGGTATAACATGTACGTATATGAAAGGGAGAAGAGGGGAATCGACGATACGAAAGTCTTTGTGCAAGAACAATTCCCGGAGGAACGGTTCTCGCACGTTTTCGAATGTTCACGGACAATGAAAACGATGGCATTTCCATTCCATCAATTCCCCCATAACAAGCAAAAAAAAACAACATAATTATGTCATGTTCCACTGCAGTGTTTCTCAAAGTGTGCGTCGCGGCTCCAACTTTCGTCAGGGGCGTCCCGACGAGCTGGGAAATTCTGATATGCGCGTGTGTGTGCCTGTTTATGATTTGAATTGGTTCTTTTATAAGGGGAAAATATCAAAGCATTCCGCGGAGCCGCAGCTGAAACATCAATATATTACACTTAGAAACTTGGATTTTGTTGTTGGTATCCTCGAGAGATACAGGGCAACAACTTTCTAATTAGAAGTTGAAGGAAGGGGGCACCGTATGAATTTGTTTTTGTTTTTTTTATTTTGTGACACACTGTATATTTTCACTCCCAAAACTGGTACAGGGTAATTTTTGAACGCCTTTTGAGCATTTCTTAAACTGGAACCATACCTCTACGAAGGACCACTGATGAGGTAAAGGCCTCATTAGAAGTTACAGGATATCCTGTATACGCGCTTAGGTAGTAGTTTCACCCTAAATCTACTTCAGACCCGTGAAAAATTCTCCTGTCATCACAAATTTTCAACGCCAGCAGAGGCGTACGCAGGAGGTGATCAGGGAGCCCGTGCACCCCCCCCCCAAGCTGACCAAAAATTAGGAAAAAAAAAGCAATATTTCGAAAGAAAATGCTCTTTATATAAATGTATGTATGCTGTTATAATAACCAATTTCTGTCTTAAAATGCTTTTTGAAGGGAGTGCCGAACCCCCCAAGCCTTCCGCGCCCAAAAGGATAGACCCCGTGTACGCCCTTTAACGATAACTATGCATTACTTTCTCAGTCCAGCTGATTGGAGTGTGTACAAGTAATTTCCCGGATAAAATTTGCCTGTCGTATCTCCGATTTTTCGCAGGCGCTTGTTCATTTCCCGAGGTAACGCGACTCAAGCGCCACCTGAGATTATCTCGCTACGGCACACTCTACAGAAGTTAAAATTTGCAGGGGGGGGGGGGAGATCATCAGCAACATGAGAAGCATCACGTCTACCTCACGGATCTGGAAAAAAAAGCAACGAATGACGTCCCTATGGGACACATCATCAAAATATCGGAGCCAACGACCACGCACTAAAAACAAAAAGGAAAACGACGTTTGTATTTCCTCTAAAACTGGCCGATTACCGTTTCCAAGTGCAAAGTAAACAATAATAATGGCCATAAGAAAAAGCACATATAACAGTTATACATTTTATATGTGAAGGCAATTGGGATCTGAAATGCGTGCGGGAAATTTTCTCTCACTGTCAGCAATTCGCCACCGTAAATATTCACCGACACGCACCACTAAGAAGATTGATTCACCGACAAGCAATTCGTCGACAAAGTTACATTGTGAGTGAGTGGATGGTCAAGTAGTAAGGCGGTTGATCTCTCAGGACCGTATTCACCGACATGGTTCAAACTGTTGTCACAATTTTTGCATAAGACATCAACATAGATTGGTTGAAAACCTGAATTTAACTAATCCGTGTCGATCTCTTATCAAAAAATTGTGACTACAGTTTAAACCATGTCGGTGAATACCGCCCTTATCCGAAAATTGTGGCTACAGTTTAAACCATGTCGGTGAATGCCGCCCTTACCCGAAAATTGTGGCTACAGTTTAAATCATGTCGGTGAATACCGCCCTTACCCGAAAATTGTGGCTACAGTTTAAACCACGTCGGTGAATACCGCCCTTACTCGGAAATTGTGTCTACAGTTTAAACCATGTCGGTGAATCAGCACCTCCTAGAGATAGAATGCCTCCGCACGGGTTGCCACAAACGTCATTCAGACTACCCTAGTAAGTTTGCCACATTTTGAAACACAGCATCCTATTTCGTTTCTTCTTATTTTGGCGCAGAATCTTCCTGATTGGCTCACAAATACCGCATAGTGATTGGATTGTGGGCCATAGAAATCGCCAATTCTGAGAACGATCATTTTTTCCCGCGCAACGATAATACTAGCACGAGCAGGGAATTTTTTACCCCCTGAGTATTCTGAGGGAAAATGGACTGCTTACTGACGTCACAAGCAGCGTGCGGAGGCGCTTCTACCGTATCTTTAATAGGTGCGGGGTGAATACGGGCAGTAAGCAAGCTAGTGATTGATCGAGTGAGTCAGGGAAATCAGTTAGTGAGGGGAGGTGGGCAAATGAGTGAATTAACGGACGAGTAAGCCAGTGGGTGAGTGAGGGAGTCAGTGGCTGAATGGATAAGCGAGCACGTCAGCGAGTTATTCACTCACCAGCTTATTCGATACTCCCTTCGTCAACTCAACTCGCTCACATATTCAGTCACTCACTCGGTCACTCACTTAGCACTTAGTTTGGTGACGCACAGTTTGTTGCTGGTGAATTTTCCCCAGACGCCGAAATTCTTCCATTGGTAAATATTTTGTCACTGAATTTCTCTATCGGTGAGTTTTCCGTAAATCGATCTGAAGAAGATCTCAAAAAAGGCGGACGACAGCTCAACGCACGAGACAACTATTCAGTCCGTGCCTCCGACGTCACCACGGTATAAGCTTCCCCTCCAGCACTCTTGCAACACCAAACCCTTTAACACCACCTACATCACACACACGCCAAAGGCATCTAAAACCGCCCTCCCATTCAAACACGTGCAGATATAGCACGCAGCAGCAGCAAAACAAACACACACCAGCCTAACAACTCTCTCCCTAGGAACAGCAGCAAACTGTTTGCCGAAAAGCGGCGGCGAGTAATAAAACTTCCAGCCGCGGGTTTCCGCACTGAAAATTTTACGGCCTCCAGAGCTCGGGACCCATCACCGAAGCCACCCCCCCCCCCCCGACGAAGATGGTAGCCTGATAACAATGGCGAACCAGGATGGGAGAGAGAGCGGGCCGCATTCGGGGCTAGAAGGGTAAACATCGAGAGCGAGAGCCAGAAAACGCGGAGGAGCGCGGGACCGGGCCGCGCGAAGTAGAAGATACAAATTACCAACATCAAGACAATAGACGCCGTATAATTAACTACACGCCGAGACGATAAGGGGAAGGATAAACACGGCGCGAAATGATCTGGAAGAGTGCTCGCTCACAACGTTCTTCGGTGTGTGTGTGGGGGGGGGGGGGGGATCCATAATAAAGAACGCGGGGAAAAGACCTGCGGTGATTTATCGAACGAAATTTCGCGAGGCGGCAATAACAATTGTTACAACATGGTAAAATTCAACATGTCTGAATGAATGACTCCGCGTGTCCGCGATTAATACGCGGAAGGCAGATTCAAATTACTCGCATAGCTCGGGGGGGGGGGGAGGGAATTCAGCGGCTGCCACTCAAAAAAGTACGAAAAAGCAGGACTGAAAAGTACGTCGTGGGAGGCCCACAGGGCAACATGCAGTCGAATCCCGTTATAACGAACTCCAAGAGACCGGAGAAATCACTTCGTTGTAACGGAATTTCGTTGTAAAGGAATTCCATGTCTTTGCATTGTTCCTACGCAAACCTTTCTGGGGGATTAAAAAATTGTTCGTTAAAACGAGATTTTCGCTATATCGGTATTCGTTAAAACGGGATTCGACTGTAATAAAAATTCCTAATTTTTTCTTTTTTTGAAATTTTAATTATTATTTTTTTTCATACAGCACTATTTGAACCGGTTGCTCGCGAGCACCGCGGTGCTCCCTGAAGCACATAGAGTGCTCACATGTCCGATTGATCATTGTGCAATCACACACCTTGTACGAATTGCATTCAAGGATTCGAGTTACTCCGATTTCATGCCCATTCGTATGTCAAACTTGCCGTAAGGGTGCTCTTGTTTTGTTGAAAGCAGTGCTCGTGACTAAGGTGGAAAAGATTGAAGACTTCTGCACTATATTTTTCATTATCCTGTAAGATTGACTCGAGCCGATGCAAAATGACAGAAATGACTCTTGGTAACAAAAACATTTTTTTTTTTTTGCCAAAACAGGGTAGTCGAATCCCGTTTTAACGAATACCGTTGTAGCGAAAATCTCGTTTTAACGAACACTCTTTCTAATCCTCCAGGTAAGTTTACAAAGGAAAAATACAAAGACTTGGAATTCCCTCATAACGAAATTTCGTTATAACGAAGTGATTTCTGGAGTCACTTGGAGTTCGTTATAACGGGATTCGATTGTATGCATATATTGTTTGGGGGAGTCATACACCCCCAAAATAACCTTAAAAACGATATAATTTCTGCTATGGCAGAATCAGTAATTGTAATCTGCAACATTGGTAATATTTGGCAATATATCTCAGATTCCCTCCTCAATTAAAATCATACACAAATTTTGTTGGTAGGAGATTTGGTAGGATAACTAGAACTAAATTAGGACATTTTTACCAGAAAAGTAGGACAACTGGAGCACTATTTATTTTATGGAAACGCTCAATACATCGGTCACACTGAAAAATTGCAAATTGTTGGTGCAAAAATTAAAAATATTTTGCCAAAATTGCAAATTATACAGTTGCGTGGGGTCAGAAATGGATTAGCTCCTCTTTACGATCACGAACGTAAAACTGCGTTCAAACTCCAGTGGAAGAAATTACCGATGGACGAGATGACACTACTTTACCGCACACTAACTCCGGTCATATATATCGCCATACGGCAATTTCCAACCAGTGGAGTTAGGTGAGAAATGAAGACGCCATCTATCGGTGGCCACCCAAGGCTCGGTAGTTGAAAAACTTGCTACTGAAGTGGAAGACGAGCATTTTAACACTGCGCCACTCGGGCCAAAAACAAAATATTGGATCTGTGTTGCCCGAATGTTGCAGTGGTAACATGCACCAATTCTACCATGAAAGTTACCGTCAAGATCCACGAGTTCGAATCCGTAGAAGAATATCTGAAAGAAGTTCTTTACCTACCGAGCCTGAGGCTATTACCGACAGATGGCGCGCGCCTTCATTTCCCACCAAACTCCATTAGTTGAAGTTGCCTTATGGCTAGGGTGACCATACGTCCCGTATTTCCCGGAACAGTCCCGGTATTTTCTGTTTTTCTTGGCCGTCCCGACTTTTTGGCAAAAGTGTCTCGGTTTTTCCCGTATTTCACACGAAGCCTACTTGAATTTTTATTCTTTATTGAAGTCAAAGATTGAAATTATTTTTCAACTCATAAATTATTTTATGATAATTACAACTATATATGGGAATATTAATCTCCCACATTTGCCTTGGTAAACGTTTCTTCTTTTTTTGGTGGAATACATTTTAATCCACTGCAATTTGCAGTAATGCCTCGTTTCCCGCCATTGTGATTTTTCCGTAATTTCAACAATATTTGGCAACTTTGTTTGGCTTTGGCGTCGTTTCTGGCGATGTCCCGTATTTCTCTCGAGGAAATATGGTCAGCCTACTTATGGCGATATTATGACCGGAGTGGGTGTGTGTGTGGTAAAGTAGCAGGATAAATCCAAACAAGTTCTCTGAGCTTTCTATGCTGTCTCTTCCTGATTTCATCATGACTTTCGGGTGACCATATTTCATTGAGAAAAACACGGGACACGGGAAATGGGAGCTCAAATATGGTAAAAAAAAATTGAGAACATCGGCAATTTTCAACAAAAAACGTTGCTATAAGTAGGCGAAAAATCACGAGTTGTTGCTAAAATCAATTGAAGAATTACTGGAAATCAACAACGAACTGGGAAAAATATGTAGTTCACTGATAGAAGCTTGTGGAACATGACAAATGTGTTCAGATGAATATCCATAGCGTAATTATCATAATATAATTCACAGTGACGAAATTATTCTCATTCGTAGTTTTCAGTAAAGATTGCGAATTTCAAATACAGTCAAACCTCGTTAGTGCGTCGCCCGGTTAACACGTCGCTCCGCTTACCGGGTCACTTTTTTGGAAGTCCCAATTGTCATCTGGCAGGAATTGGCACAGAAATGGCTTACTCCGTTTAACGAGTCACTCCGCTTACTGAGTCGTATTTTTTGCCCTCCCAAGAGTGACTCATTAACGAATGTATATGCTTCGTTGAAAAAAATAACTGAAAAATCTGTGAAAACGACCAAAAAAATACATTAAAATCACTCAAAACACGGCACATTCCTGCATAATATGCGTATTTTATTTCTGAATTTGAATGTCCTGTATTACGGGACATATAGTCTTGCCGTAAAGTCTCATACCGTAAGTTAGTGGTCTATCTAGGCTGACCATATTTCCTCGGGAAAATACGGGTCAGTGACAATTATCGCCAAAAATGACGCCAAAACCGCACAAAGTTGCCAAATACTGCTGAAGTTAGGAAAAATCACAACGGCGGGAAATGAAGCATTACTGTAAATTGCAGTGGATTGAAATGAATTCCACGCAAATGTGGGAGATTGATTATTCTCATTTATAGTAGTAATTATCATGACATAATTTATGAGTTGAAAAATAATTTCAATCTCTGACTTTCAATAAAGAATAAATATTCGAGTACGCTTCGTGTAAAATACGGGAAAAAAACCGGGACGGCCAAAAAAACTGAAAAAACCGGGACTGTCCCGGGAGATACGGGACGTATGGTCACCCTAGAGCTCTATTGAATTCCTTTACTGGTCTTCGGATTCAGGAAGGTTTAGGAAACGCTGTTTCAGACCGACCCACGTACAAAACGACAGCCTCCCCTCCTAGAGACTATTTGGTGTTACAAACGAAATTCCCGAATCCTTCCGCACAGGAAGCCATCGCTGACAACTCCTGCCTTTCCCACGGAAGAAAGGAAAGAAAAAAATAGGATAATGCCTTCATTCAAATTAGTTCAAGTGTTGGCTGAAGATGCCAAAAAAAGAAAGAAGAAGAAGAGAATCTGTTCTGGCTCGAGGCCAGAAGAAATGCAGTCTCACGTTCGCTCGTTGAGCCTCTTAACGAGCTCTTCTCGATTGGGTGAGCGATTTGGTTCTGCCGCTGCTTCGTCTTCATGATATTAGAGTTTCCGTGAGAGTCGCTTGGTACGTATCGGTATCATAATTATCTTGCCAATAAGATCTTTATTTCACACAATCCCAGAGAGTTCCTGTCGATTATCTTCCTTCTTACAATTTGCGAGAGTAATTATGCTGTATTGTGTACATACATACGGAATAATTCCCATGGAGGAGTTGTTGTTGTTGTTGTATTTTTCAGCGCCGGAAGGGACAGAATATTCCAAGGAAACCGCTGGATCTCATTAGAGGACATTCACCGTTCATCAAAGTTTTACCCGTGAATAAGAGGTGGCGCTTGCATTTGAATTTCTCTTAGGTCTTAGGCCGGGATTACTTTATAAAAGTTTTGTAAAAGCTCTTCGATAAAACGTGAAAAATTCAACCAATAAGTCCACCGGTTGCTTGAATGCAACCGATGCGCCTATTGGCTGAAGTTTACAACTTTTATAAAAGATATTTTATAAAACTTTATAGTGTAATCCCAGCCTCATACTGGTTTAACTAGGGTTACCAGACGTCCTCGTTTTTTTTTTTTTATGTCGTTTCAAGAGTGTGCTTCCACGTTTTGGAAAATTGACCCTTCTGTCTTTTTCCGGTTTTCCCGTTTCTCGTGGGGAAAATTTTTTCCCCCCTCTGAAACACATCTCTTCATTGATATGAGTGTGCCCCCCTCCCCCCAACACGTATTGACCAATAGCCGTCGAAATACCAAGAATTTTTTCTGTTTTTGCTCTTTTTTAGCGGCTCTGTTTTAGTTCGGAACAATTTGCGTGTGGAGGGTTTTATTAGTCAGTATAGTGGCGCCATCTGTTGTGGAAATTGGGAAGAGTGACGTTACTGAGCGTGCGTCCTCGCAGGCGTCCTCCTCTCATAATTTTTGAATCCGGTAACCCTAGGTTTAACCTTCACTCTGAAATAACCCACCCTTCAAGAGGTTTTAAAAAATTTTCCTGCTCCGCATTATAACTGTCGTGGTGCAAATCACTACACCTGCTAGAAATTGCCGCCAATTTTCAAGAAGAATATTGTTTTATTGCGTCAGCTGATAAATGACCCAACGGAAACAAGGCAGAGGGGAAAAAAAACTATCGTTTTCTATTATTTATTTATGATCATTCTGTAAGCATAATCCTATACTACCTCGAAGAAAAAGGGAAAACAGTCTGAATCCCCCTGGGGTTATCAAATTTTCAACAAAAGCTGACTCTGCTCCTGGCAGTTGATCGACAGGTTGGGGGGGGGGGGGTTTGGAAAACATGTTTATTGTTAAAGCAACTGCAACGCATTAGCTGGCCCCTCCCCCCCGTGAAATAATTCTAATTTCTGATTTATAAAACCCCAAAATTTCCCTTCTATCGCCAAAATAGGATTTTGGCCGCAACCAGTGATGTCCGGTATTTTTCCGGTATACGTAGATCCTGATTTCCCGTAATTTTTGCTATGAAATACAGCCGGCGTAATGCCTACTGAAGTATCCCACCAGTTGTTTTACTCAAACAGGATTTAAAAAAAAAAAAAAAAAACTTTAACATGAATGGTCTCCATGTTTGTTACCGTTGATAGTATTGGACGGCCTTGACCACCATTCATACAGGGTACTGTCAACACTATCTATAGCAGAAAACCTCCGCACGAAGATCGTGACGTCACTGAAGAAAGTCATCTCACCTATAGTCATTGGACGTGCTACAAAAAAGGGCAAAGATGGCGGATGCGTCGGCATGTTATATAAAAAAAAAAAATTATAACGCTTTCAGTTATTTAACTGTTTCATCAGCAATGTGATAAAAGCATATACATGCTTAAATTCCCACAGAATTCGTTCGGCAGTCCCGATGGAACATGACATGATCTACATATTTTTACGGCCCTTATATTTTGAGGCTCTGCGTGGGGTCTTTTACGGGCCCCTTTACGATAAATTTATAGCGTGAAAAAACAAAAAAATGATGAAAATCATCCCGGGCCCCAGGGCTGCAGCCTTGTCAGCCCACCCCTTGTGGGGGCCATGGAGTTTCCCCTCATATTTTGGAGTCATAATGGATGCCGGTGCTGCGCACCTGCCCGAGACAAGCCATCAACACCTAGAGATAGAAGGCCTCTGCAGTGTTTGCCATAAACGTCATTCAGACCACCTAGCAAGTTTGCCACATTTTGAAACACAGCATCCTATGTCCTTTCTTCTTATTTTGGCGTAGAATATACCTGATTGACTCACAAATACCGCATAGTGATTGGATGTGGGGGCATAGAAATCGCCAATTCTGAGCCCGGTCATTTCTTTTCCTCGCAACGATGATACTGGCACGAGCAGGGAATTTTTTTCCCTGAATATTCTGAGGGGAAAATGGACTACTTACTTGACGTCACAAGCAGAGTGCGAAGGCCTTCTATCTCTAGGTGGTGATGGACCAGCCCTGTATCCTCGTATCGCTTCTCGGCCTTTTGGCTAAGATCAAATTGCAGCCCTGTATCGTGAGTCGGTTACGATTTACATTTTGACGCATGGACCTATGCTCCCCCCGAGGGAGGGAGGGCGCTGACAGGGCCCCGGGACGATTCTCATCATTTTTTTCCCACGACATAAATTCACTATAAAGTGACCCATGAAAAGTCTGGTCTGGGGACCAGCCTCGGGCTCTCGCATTAATTAAATCTAATTACAAAGACCTATGGCGATCTCAAGCATACGGGCCCGGGTGAACAGCAACTTGGCGATTTCTTTTCCCAACGCCTACAGGGCAAAAAGTTGAATTAGGTAGTTTGACTGATTTTATATTTTTAATTCATGACAGATCCAGTATAATGCACGTATTCAGTTATATTTCTCGGGCTTGTATCAATTCGGGCACCTATTACTCTGAACCGCACTTGATTTCAAGATTTGTCTAGTCCTGCTTCATATATTATACACTTGCTAATTCGACAGATGGAAAATGGTTCTGAAAAATATGTGTCGAACCCTTCCTTCCCTTCGACAACACATGAATACCAAACAACAAGAGCAGCCTGTAAACGGCGTTCCGACAATTATCAAGTTGTATCGTAAGGGTTTATCTTTGACTCCACTCTCTGATACGCATAAAATATGTAATAAAAGTAAGCAAACACTTTCTTATCTCTTTCACTGCACGCCGGCATCTAATAAGATCCTCTTTTCTCAGCTGTCAAGGACAAATGCAATATCGTATAAGGTGCGTCTCAAAGATGATAGAGCCACCTGTATTTTTCCCTAAATATGAGTTCATCCTGATAAGAGCTGCTGTATAACACGCGTAGCTTCTAAACGTATCCGACTGCGTTCGAGAGAGAGCACTTTCCTATAAAATGGCACTGGAATGAACTTTGACATAGTTTTTGTGATAGAAAGTGTCTCGAAATGGTGAAAACATCGGCAAGTTTTGGTTCTACGTATGACATTTTCCATGAAAAAGTAATTTTTAATGTCAGATTTTAGGCAAAATTCACGTAATATTCGAAACACGAGTGCGAAAAAAAAAGGTTTGTTAATGCAATGTTTTGTGATTCTCACAGTACATTTTGCTAGTGATGTTGAGGGGGTTATGAACCAAAATTTCAAGGACTGTACAATATGCTCATAAGTTACACAAAAATACGTTAGTGTAGGTGTGAATTTTTTTGAAATTTCATCCTACATTTCGCCTATGAAACAATGTAATTACAAAAAAATAGACCTCAGTTTTTGGGGTCATAACCTCAACAATATATAGCAGAATATCATATTAAAATTTCGTCACGATGCAATGAATAGATTTTTAGAAATCATTTCATAAACTCATGGTCAATTCATCAATTTGATGACAATTGTTTGTATTGGTGTGTACTATCATCTCTTAAAGTCCCCGCCCCATCTTTTCTGAATCACCCTGTACACACAACTTTCTGAAAATCACCGGTGTGGATATGTTCACATAAAAATCAGAGGTTATATAAATCATAATCTTCATAGCAAGTGTGTGTAATAATTGCGAACATTGTGATAATCTTCATAATTATTAGTTAATGTATTTTGAAGCGCGGAAGGTATAACTAGTATAGACCCACGGCCGCGACTAGATACTTTGTCACCCGGGGCAAACCGGCATTTTGTCGTCCCTTGCCACGTAAGTCCCGTTTACATGTGTAATAAAATATCCCGGGAAGTTCCCGGTAACAGGGATTTTCACTACAACCCGTTTACATGCTATTTTAGTTTGTTCCGGTATCCCCCACTTCTTTTTCTGCAGTCGTCACTGGTCACGTGGGTTGAACGGGTGGTTGGCTTAAGATGGACGACGAAGGAGCTAACAGTAATTGTCGCGGCAGAAATGATTATGGGAGAGAAGGTCGAAGTCACCCACTATTATTCCGCAACAAAGATGGGACTCTTTTGATGGATCTCCGTCCCATGTTTTTCCCCCATGGGGAAAAAAAATCAATATGAGCGGGTCCGTTCCGCTCATAATTACTCGTAATTATATGAATATAAAGATAATTAGTTAAAATTGCTAATTTATTTAAATGGTTAATTGTTTAAGGATGAATTGTGCTTCATCGGCAGTGTTGGCCTAAAGCACGCTCTTCCTTTCTTATATAATCTTTGACAACTCGTGACCCTCGCACGTGTCCATTACAACTACTAAACAAAAGCTTAGCCTCGATTAATTTGTCTGAACCCTGCCATTTCAAGCTTAATCTTCCAACCATCTCGAGGTTTCCTAACAAATACGGGTAAAGATTAATAATCATCATGAATAAAATTCGAATGATTAATTCCAAAAAAAAAAAAAAAAGAAGAAACAACTGTTATCAATACTCAAAACACACGACAGTAAATAATTTCAGAATTCCGGCTCTCGTTGCCAAAAACTCCCGCAGACATGTTCGATACTTAATTAAAACCCACCGTAAACCCGACACACACACAAGTTTCTAGAGGAAAGTGTTTTACATTTGATACGCATACAAAGTCCCCCCCCCCCCCTTCTCAGAATACCCATATATCCATAATGCACGAAATAATTCTCAGAGCTGCTTTTGTGTGTGTATAGTTACGTACCTTCCCCCACCGCCAATATTCCCGTCGATGTTCGTTTTAAAAGGCCGCAGGTAACATCCATATTCCGCATATACATGCTTAGGATTTTAAAATCCGGCCAGACATAATTAATTTCCGACACCGAAACTGATACACAAACACCGACACGGAATGCTTATATCAATGGCTACTATATTCGGTTGCATTTGAAATTAATTATCGTATATCGATGGATCCAAAAGGCTCGTCTCACAATATACGTTTTCAGAGTGTGTCGGACGCGATTCCCGCGATTTGTATCGAAACCCCCCCCCCCATAGCATTACTAAAACTCTCCTAATGATTAATATCTGTTCCGAACATTGAAACGACATTAAATCATTGGGTTCGGTTGAACGTGGCGGGGGGATTCGACACCAATAACCGAATGCGTAAATAAAGTTGATTATGGAGATGTGCGAGATATTTTCAACTGCACTGAAGAAAATCGTAAATTCGAAATCAATTTCAGGTGATTGGCAGACCACGAGTTTAACTGTTTAAGAGGCATTTTGACGAGAAATCTCGTCTCTTATACGGCTTCTTATTCTAAGCACAGACCACACATCCCAGACATTTTTTGAAGTTGATTTTCCAATGGTGAACGTTTCCCATAAGTGCCAATTCACGGACTTGAAAAATGTGTAGTTTTATCACGTGATGACGCGTTCCGCGTCAAAGAAAACGTGTCAAACAAATAAAAGGGCAACTCGGACACATTTTTATGAAATTCGAATGAATGACCATATATAAGTCCCGTTTTTCCGTGACGCATTTTTCGTTGTCCCGATTTCTTTTTAGCTATAACTAGCCACTTCGCTTGCGTTTTGGCGACAACTACCGATTTTTCCTACTTGAAATCGGGATTTCCCATATTTTTCCCTGAGAAAATGGGGGGTCAGTCTGAAACTGCAAGAACTGGAAGAGTATTTTCTCTTCAGGGATTTTCCATTCACAAACAAAGCTCAATTTGAAGACTTTTAGGGATTTTTCTATGAAGATACAAAAAATCGGAAGAATTAGATTTCCGACTGGAAGAGTTTAATTAGGCTGAAAAATCGGAAGGCTTATGGGTAAATCGAAAACATTGATTCCTATGGTTTCCCCTATACCCTTTACTGCTGAAAATCAAATGAAATCCTACTTAATTAAAAACGATACGGCGTTTTACAGGTGGTTTTAGTGATTTCTGTCCTGGTATCTCAGCAGGATATAGAAATCAAATAATTTACATGAATGTCCTTGTCGAGCAATTCAAAATCAAGTGCTAAATTGTAGGTCCCGGAACGAATATCTGGACGAGGGTGTACCATTTCTTCATATTTCTGTCCGTAGAGAGCAGGCAGACTTTCAATGAGATACAAACATAACATGAAAATTCACACACATCAACCTAGTTCTAAAACCCTATTTCAGTCCTTAAACGAGGATGAGAAAGCCATTTCTCACCAGCGAAACTTCTATGCCTCATGAACCGGTCGTGATCTTCGGTCAAGTGTTCTCGAAAGAATGTGGTGGCCTCACATCAAGATGCGAACACAACTCCTCGTCCCCTTAGACCGGAATTATACTATGAAAGTTTCAGACAAGTTATTTTATAAAACTTGGAAACTCAGCCGATGGACTTAATTTTTTTTTGAAATTACATTTCCCGTTCATAACCAGAAGCTGGAAACGGACTAGGAGGAGAACCACTTTTCCACCCTTAAAGAAAACCTGGCCTCAAGCCCTTTTGGTCAGACATTTTACCGAAAGATACCCAGGCCACATCGCCATATGGCAATATCGGCTCAGATATTGAGAGTTTTACCAGTGAAACTTTGATTTCCCCACGAACTGGTTCTATCTGTTAAAGAGGTCCAATTCGTCTTTCTAGGTGTCAAAGGTGCCAACCGCCCTCCAAATTTACTATCCTACTAAGACACGTCAGGCACAGACACGTCAACCAATCCCACTTCAAGAAAGCATCTGGTCCCAAGTCGAGACAGGTTCTTGAGGCATTTGATTAACTTTGGCATTATTCACCATGTATGTATTTTCATGTGCTTGGAATCCCAATTTACCTTATTTTTCTCGAGGAAATATGGTCAGCCTACTCAAACATAAAAATTAGATTCCGAATACTTGGACTGACCATATTTTCTCGAGTAAAATGCGGGACATCGCCAAATTCGCCAAGAAATGATGCCAAAATTACGCAAAGTCGCCAACCCATGAAAAGATCACATAAAAGTCACCAATCGGGAGCGAATGGCAGCATTCATTGTAGTGAATTAAAATAAAAACAAATATGTGAGAGGAATATTATTATTTGTATAATCATAATTATCCTAGCTAATTTCTGAGTTGGGAAAATAATTTTACATTAATTTGAAGGGAAAAAAAAAAAGTTGGCTGGCTTCGTTAGAAATACGCGAAAAATCGGGACAGCCAGAAAAACAGAAAAAAAAACCCCCGGGAAATACGGGACGTATCCTACGAATACTGTCCAAAATAATAATACTTGGCCGAAGATAAAAATCGAAAATTTTTTGCTTTAAAATGAGTTTTAAAATTAAAAAAATACTCCAATCCTAAATCATAGGGAGGAGTTGACATTTGTTTAGAACATGAGTTATAGAATATGATGCAAAAGAACGAAAAAAACGAACCTAGAAACACCCGTTAATGAATCTCACACCCATTAATTAACTCGGGAATAAAAACAACTCCCAATAAATAAGAAACTCAAAACACACATTAATTTAAAAAAAAAAGAAGTGAAATTCATGTTATAAACATGAACATCCTAGACATCCGAAAAACACAGAATAAAACCTCACGCGGCAGCATCTCCCCCCCCCCCCCTTCAAAGACACTTACTACTAAAAACTAAAAGCGACCAAAGCACGCAAAACGGCCATCAAAATCCATTTAGTGGAGCCACTGTTCGGAGGAATTTCTCAAATGACGGTCCCCCTCCGCTTAATTAAGGACTCAAAAGTGGAGTAATGAAGCATCGCTAATTAGAAAAATATTTCAAGAATTAAATACTTCGGAATCTTTCTCCCTTATTATTATTTTTTTTTAAAAAACCCATAATGAATTTCTATGGGGGGTTGTTTTACGAGCTTCACGCGAATCTCCATCATGGTTCTCGCTTTTCCACAATTTTCTTATGTTTTTATTTTACAGTAAAATCCATTACAAAATGAAAAAGGAGAGGAAAAATGAGATAAAATGATATTTTTTAAGAAAATAAATGAATTTTTATCATGCAGTGAATCAGTGGGGCTACTCAGCACCTCCTAGAGACAGAATGCCTCCGCGCGGGTTGCCATAAACGTCATTCAGACTACCCTGGCAAGTTCGCCACATTTTGAATCACAACATACTATTTCGTTTCTTCTTATTTTGGCGTAGAATCTTCCTGGTTGGCTCGCAAATACCGCATAGTCATTGGATGTGGGCATAGAAATCGCCAATTCTGAGCCCGATCATTTCTTTTCCGCACTCCGTCAAACAAGAGGCGACCCAGGCTCTGTCCCTCCCGGGATGTAGGCCTTTTACCCGTGCGGGCTGGGTCGTACTGAGGAGAGCCAGGGGTGCCGGGTCGGAGCGCCCACCGGTGAGTCACCAGAAAGCGCCCCCGACCTGTCTAAGTTCGAGCTGCAAGCACCGAAGCCTGGTCTTTAAGGGTGTCTCTCTTCTGCAGCAGCAGCTCCCCCCATCCCAGGCGGACGCGGGGACGGGCCCACAAACCCGAGCGACGGCCGGGGGAAGGCTCCCCCCCAGTCACACCCCCGCAGCTAAACTCCAAAAATCTCCAGGGTGTTTTATTTTTACCAATTTTAATTTCCATGGGCGACAGCGCCTTTGAACATTTTGTTTGAACTTCACTTATTTACAATAATTTACAAAAACAATTCGTGGGGGGACCACAGTTCCTCTTAGTCCTTTCTTTTAAGTCACTATCTTGGGTGATGTGGCTCGAGTGAACTGGTGGCTTGACTGTGGCAAGCCCACAACGATGATACTACTACTACTTCACCAAACACCAACTCTGGCCATATCGCTATATTGCAATTTACTGCCATTAGTGAGATGGGTTGGAAGTGAAGGCGCTGTCTATCGGTGGTCGCCTCGAGTTCGTTAGGCAAAATATCTTATCTATATCCTCCTTTGGGTTCGAACCCGGGACCCTGACAACAACCTTCACGATGGTAGACGAACATCTTACCACCATGCCACTCGGGCACACAACGATGATACTGGCACGAGCAGGGAATTGTTTTAACTGAATATTCTGAGGGGAAAATGGACTACTTACTGACGTCACAAGCAGCGTGTAGAGGCAATACCACCTAAAGAACAAGGCCTGCGCTCGAAGCTTGTGATGTCAATGAAGAAGCCCATTTCTCCTATTGGCATTGCATAAACTGCAAAAGAAAGGTAAAGATGGCGCATTCATCGGCTTGCTGTATCCAATGCCAATAGGTTAAATGGCCTTCTTCAGCGACGTGACGAGCTTCGTGCGGAGGCCTTGTTCCATAGGTGGTTTAGGTGGAGGCGTTCTATCTCTAGGAGAGGTGCTGGGCTACTTCCCTAAATTAGGGATATTCTCCATCGGAAGGGGTTCTGGAAAGATACTACTACTACTAAATTACGGCACACCAACTCCGATCACATATCGCCATACCTAGGCTGACTATATTTGCTCGAGTAAAATATGTGAAATTGGGCTACGAGAGAAATACGGGATATTGCCAATAATCGTCAAAAAGAGATGCTAAAAGTCGCCAACTACGTGCTGAAATCCCAAAAGTCGCCAATCGAGACTAATGAAGCGCCACTTCAAATTGCAGTGAATTAAAACAAAAAAAAAACCATGAAAATATGTGAAATAAATATTCTTATTCGTAATTATCGTAATGCTGTTTCAGTTGGGAAGAAAATTTTAATTCGTTGATTTGAATAAGAATAAAAGTCAAGTTGGCTTCATTCAAAATACGTGCAAAGCCGGGAGATTTTTCAAGAAAAGTCGGGACAGCCAGAATAACCGAGGAAACCGGGACTGTCCCGACAAAAATACGGGACGTATGGTCACCTAAGACTGCAGTTTCAAAACGGTGGAGTTGTGTGGGAAACGAAGGCGCCATCTATTCGTTGATCGCCCCAGGCTCGGTAGATAAATAAGTTTTTCGTTCGAATAGGAAATATATATCTGCAAATATTGCACTTAGGAACGTGGAATTTGTTTGTTGTGGCATCAGGAGAGAAAGGGCAACAACTTTCTAACTTGGTTTCTGAGCACACACGTTATTTGGAAACTTTTTCTAATTGGAAGTACGCCTCTAGGTAAATATCCTCCGTTTGCTATGCACCCTGTATACGTATGGTATTGCCAAAGCCTGAAATTGGCTAATTCGCGAAACTTGTTCCCCCCCCCCCCGATTTTTCAGGAATTTGGCGATCCCTTCCGCACCTGTCGCCGATAAGACATAAAATAATAACTGGACGTTTTGTGTTGTACTCACGACACCATTACAGAGCTCACACTCGAAATTTTAGACGCCAATACCAATTTTTCAATCGTCTTGGCGACCTGGCTACTGAGACTTGTCCCGCCCTGTCTTTCAAAACACACAAATTCTGGCATCCGCCCTTTTCACTCCCAACATTGAAGACAGATGGAAGCACTGTTACAACACGAAAAACGCTTAACGCAACAGAAATACTTTAGGCGTCACACACATGTATAGTTTGACCACGGAGAGTTGGCATGTGGCTACGTCACGATGGACGATTCTATTCATATATTTTGGGTAACGCGTCTTGATCGTTGAAGTGAGCATACTACATGGAGAAAACTGTACTGAAATGGTAAAATTATGGGTACACCCATCTTTCGGGAAAGCTTCTATATCTCCTTGAGATGGGAAGAGAGGTGTACCAGGTCCTTTAATGTGTCCATTCAGTATGGTTAATTGTGATCATAAATACGGAATATGGTCAGCCGACGCAGAATAATTCTACCGTATACGCTCTAACGCAAGGGTGCTGCTCCACCTTTTCAGTCCGCGGGCCAGATTCGGTATTTCTGGCCCGCGAAGGACATGATCATATGACCCATATTTTACGGGACACTTCCATATTTTTGGTCGTCCCAACTTGTTTATGAAATTTTTTTCTTGTATTTTCAACAAGGCTTAGGGGTCATTCAAGTATTGCGTCAGTACCGATAAGGGAGGGTTCGGGGTTGATAAATTTTGATAACAAGGGGGAAGGGAGGGTCTGAATGTGTCATGCTTACGTCATCAGCCACCCTTTAAAATACTTCTATGGGCGGTTCTCAGCGGTGGTTTGCCAAAAACAAGAGGAAAAACATTTCCGATAGTTTGACGGCACCTGAACAATTCGACATTATCCCTGTTGATAAGTTCTCAACAGAGCCACTTCAGCAATCTCTAAATATTCCGCGGATCCTTCAAGTCATCTGGAAATGCGCCCGGGCCGCTCAAGTGCTCCAGAAATGTGCCGTGGACCAATTAAGTGTTCTGGAACTGTGTCGCCGATCTACTAGAGTGATCAGAAAAATGTCCCACCCAAATGCTCAAGAAGTACTTGAAGCAGTGGCAGAGGCCACTTGAGCGATTTGTAAAAATGTGCCGCTTAGTTCAGTTTTAGAAAATTAGGTTTTGAGGCGGCGGGCCACATCAGACAACCCCGAGCGCCACATTTGGTCCTCGGGATTAGCATATACGGCTAAGAGCAGTGTTTCTCAACCGCCGGGCTTCCAAAGGTTGAGAACCACTGGCTTGGAGGGTGGGGTCACAATGAATTTCTTAAAAATAAATTTAGAGTTCTTAGCCTCCACATAGTATTGAAATTAACGGAAACTGATTGTAGTAAAATATAAAGGTATTTTCGTCTGCCCCCGTGTCACGTACGTCTCTGGTCCCAATATATGCGTTAGGAGGAATATGCTAACTACTTTCTTAGGTGACACTCTCTATTCAAGTGGAGTTTTCTCACCCGAAAGATGCATTATACCAATGGATATTCCCGATTTCTCTGCTACGGGAAGTTTCCACGGAGAAGAATTCGACGCGAAACTCCACGGAATATTGAACGGGAAATCAACGCTTGACCTCCTAAATGATCCGTGACGAGAAGACATAATTTAAGACTCGTTAAGACGAGCGAAGCTTCGACCTAATTTCGCCCGACGCGTCTCCGACTGGAGTATATCAAATTTTCATTAGCGACAAAAGTTGCAAAAATATCAACGGGGAAAGATTAATTAAACTACCCACACAACAGCACTCGACGTCCCTCTCGCATGCTGAAAATTTCTATTGATTAACTTTGGGAACACGGAAAGTACTATGCTAATTTTTCGCGTGGGTCGATTTTAATGGCTGTATCATTTCGGAAATATGAAAGGCCTTAAATAATTGATCAAACCCGTAGACACGGACAATGCAGGAATGAATATTTCACGAGGGGGGGAGGGGGGAAGTTTCGCAACTTTTACGATTACCAAAATAAGCTTCGAATTTTGTTGTAGGAAATTCTCTCGCGGTTCGAAACAATGTCCTTTTCATGAACTTCGAGAGCTTAAAATTCTTGAAAACATTGGTAACGAGAGTATTATGGTACGAGAAAGCATTATTTTGCAACAGCATTATAAATTCAAAAATTGGTGGTTCTTGTAATACAGCATCCAAAAATTAGATTATAAACCGTTACAAAGGGAAACTATCAGTCGCTTCATTTTCTCGCATTGGCTATGAATATCATCGTTGGGTTATGTTGAGAAGTAAAGCCATCAATAAAAAGATTTACCAGGCTTACAAAGGTTGAGAACCCCTGGCTTAGAGGGTGGGTCGTTTCTTCGAGTGTTAGAGGAGTTGGTTCCTGAAGCTATTGTTGGAGGTTATAGTTTTTTTGGCCAGCGATTGTTGGAAGTGGTTTTTTTTTTGTCAATCAATCATTGGAGAAACCTTTTCACCAAACAATCGTCGGAGGTGAATTTTCTTTTTCGCCAAGCAACTCTTGAAGGCGAAATCATTTGCCAAGCAATTTTTGGAAGGGAAACTGTTTTGCCAAGCAATTTTTGGAAGATAAAAATTTTATGTGAATCAGTTGCTGGAGGTGAAACTTTAATGCGGAACATGTGTTGGAGGCGAAATCTTTTGAAACGTAATTTTTGGATGGAAAACATTTTCTTCAATTGTTGGAGGTGATGCCTTTTGCCAAGCAGTTGTTGGAGGTGAAGTCTTTTTGCCAAGCAGTTATTGGAGGTGAAGCCTTTTTGCCAAGCAATTGTTGGAGAAGCTTTTTTGTATTGTCGAAAGAGAAACTTTCACTAAACAATCGCTGGAGGTGAAGTTGTTTTTCTTTTTCTCTTTTTAAAGCCAAAAAAAGGAAGTGTTGGAAGAGAAATTAACTTTTGGAAGGAAAACTTTTTCGTCAATGAAAGGTGAGGTGGAATATTTTGGCCATGGAAATTGTTAGAGGTGAAATATTTTTGCTTGGCAAAAAAAAGGTGAAGCTTTGACGCCAAAAATTGTTTGAGGATAAACCTTTTTCGAAAACAATTGTCGAAGGCGAAACTTCGAAAATAGAAGCAGCAACTTTGCAGCAGATGACATTTTTCGCTTAACAATTGTCGTAGTGAAACTTTTTCCGCCGAACACTTTCTGGAAATTAAACTTTCTTTTTTCCGCAGAGCGATCGTTAGAGGCGAAAAATTTTTGCCCAGAAATTGTTGGAAAAACGAAATCCAAGTGTTGGTGGCGTAGAAAAACCTCTTTCAGACAATATCTCAATAACAAACTCCTTCGTTCGACAAATTATGAGCGTGAAGGAAAAAAAAAACCTTCAGCATAGTTCTTGGAAGAAAACATTTCTTTTTGCCAACCAATTCTTCCCCACTTTCAAAAAAAAATTTCCCTTCCAAAAATTCCTTCCCCCTTTTTGAGGGAAAATTTTTTGCCATACGGTAGTAGTAGTATAAAAAGGACAGTTCTGGCACAGGGTGAGGCGCGTGAGGAGGATGCACGCGCCTCGCGCCTCACCCTGTGCCAGAACTGTCCTTTTTATACTACTTACGGCTTTTCGTCATACCATTGAGGGTAAAAAAAAATTCTCGTGCTATTTTCTGAGATAAAAAACAATTCTTTGCCAAACAATATTTTAAAGGGAGAAACAAAACTTTAGACAAATCATGCATTAAAAGAAGAACCAATATTTCTTTAACCGAACTATTTTTATTTCTGAAAAACTTGAGAGGAAAAAACTTATAGTAATTATAAACTTGAACGAAAAACAACTCCTCTACACAATTTCATTGAAGATAAATATTTTCAGCAAAGCCAAAAAACCATTTTTGGAAACAAAAAACAACAGCATTATACAAGCATTACTGAATGAATATTTTTCAAATATCAAAATTATGAGCGTAACACAAAAAATATAACAATCTTCCAACAAAAAAAGCCTCGAAAACATTAACAAAAGGGGGAAAAAAACCGTCCCAATACAACTGTTGAAAGGATACGCGAAACGGTTTTATTGTCAAATTACCCACTGGAATTAATAATTCAATAAACAATTTTTTTCCTCATCATTATTTACCCGGAAAAAAGTGCACTCTAACGACGCTACAGTTTTTTCCCACAAGGGCCCTTCGTTTTCTAAATTTTTTCTCTCTCGTCTCAGTGTTTCCGGAAAAAAAAATTATTAATTTTTTAATATTTTTTGTTTTTTGCCAAAACATCACTTTTTCATAAAAAAAATGTTAATTGACTTTTTACTTCTTTGCTTTAAAATCCCGTGGGTCTAATAAGAAATTATGAGGCTCTGGTGAAATTTAAACTTGCAACAAACCAAAAAAAAAATAATTGAAACTAATTTACACCGACACTGATTCTTCCAAAGTTCGAATGAATTAGTTTCGATGATTTGAATTTTCTGCGTACATTAAACATCGACGGTTCCCACACTTCTGACACCAGCGGCTACTTTTGCCATGTGATGATATCGCGTATCCCATAAATTCGGGAATAGTTCAAAAATTCCACAAATTTGGAGGAATTGGTATATCTGAATGTGGTCCGCGTAAAAAAAGTTATTACCACGGAGATTTGTGTGTTTTTTTACTGAAAAAAAAAGTTAAAATTTTCGTCGATAGAGAGCGCTGCACGAAAATAAATCGCAAAAATCACATAGGCGATATGCAAATCGTAATCATAAAACGGAGGGTGTACGTTCAACAGCTCATTCCTTAATTTTCCTGTTATTGACGCTTACATATAAATAAGGTTTTCATTGTTATGTTGACGTTGGTGGATTGGTAAAGCTGGTTTTTATCTCAGTCACGAATTATTCCTTTCGAACCGAGCGCAACTCGGGACTATCGCCATGGGGAATTTAGTACCTGGTGAGTTGTGCCGGAAGTATGAGGGTGTGTACCTAACGGTCTGAGTGCGTAACTAGAGTTGTGTCTGATTTCTTTAGTGCTGTCGCATCTTGTATCGTTTGCAGGCCTGTTGCTATCTGTGGCGACACTTTTTAACGGGGAGATCAGCTCGCGTTCGCGCCTCGAAGTTGGGAAACACAGAAATCCAACTAGAGCCGACAGCCACTGTGGCGCGGTGGGGATCGAACCCGGGAATTCACGATACGAGTCCGTCACTATGACCACTCGACCACCACAGAGGCCAGCCACTAATCACAGGCTCAAGGCTTTACGAACGTTTTGGACACAGAAGAGATTGAAGTAAGGTTCAGAACAGAACGGACTGAGCACGACTAGACTCTGACGCTTACGCGATTTTAGCTCATTGCCCCGGAGGGCGCGGTCGTGCGGGGGAAAATTCTCAAGACAAGGGGGAGCGGAGAGATTGGAAGAGCCGCTTTCGTAGGGATATACATCGTATAATTCGTTATATATACAATCGTTGTGACAATATAGATTAATTCGAGATTCAGAAATATAATTCACAATGTGTAAATGCAAAATTACAAAAAGAAAAATCGGGAGCCCTATCGTGGGACCTAACTCATATCATTAGTTTCTACAAAGGTCCTATCCTTCTGCGTCCGACTGAATCTTTGTGTAAACCAGCCTTTTTGTCAGTCCAGCTGATCTCCGGGGACCACTGGCATGTCCGAGCCCCACTCCTTTTTTGTGACAATTCCTCCCCCGTCCCCATTACCTTAGCCGTCTCTGGTTGTCGCTTATAAAGGTAATTAGGTTTACTGGCCGTTTGGTTAGTTCCAGTCTTTTGAATATTCATTTTATCCAGGACGCGGTCTAGCAGGGGACCCTGAAGTGATGAAGTGCAGATGCGCTACGTGTGTGTGCAGGCCGCCGCATGGTGAGTGCATTTTGATCCAAATCTGACTGGATCCGCACTAGACATTTGGTATCACTTTGAAACGGCGAACGTTCGCTGTGAAAGGTTCAACCTGCCTTTCCCTTGCCCTCTATCGGCAAAAAAGTCAGCTAATTCGGTTCTGTGCCAAAAAAAAACGCCCCCCCCCCCTTACGAATCATTAAAGTTTGGATGATGCTTACGTCATCAACCATCCTTTATGAAAATGTGAAATATTCTTTACGGCATCTTACCCGGTGCGCCAAAAAAACGAGAAAAATCTTTCGATAGTTATTGGACACCTGAACTAACATTCTATCTATTGGTAAGTCCCCTACAGCGCCACTTTAATGATCTCTAAATGTTTCACGGATCCTTCAAGTGCTCAGGAAAGGTGTCCGGGCCACTTAAGTGCTCTGGAACTGTGCAACGCATCACTTAAGTAATCTGCAAAATGTTTCGCGGGTAACTTGAGTGATGTAGAACCGCACTAGGGGGCCGCTTAAGTGCTCTAAAATTGCGCCACATGTAACTCAAGGGATCTCTCAATGTGCCACGGATCGTTTAAGTGTTTTGGAACTGTGTCGCGGGTTACTTAAGTGATCTTTGAATGTGCCACGGGCCTACTCCAGTGATCTTTGAATGTGCCACGGGCCTACTCCAGTGATCTGAAAATGTCCCACGGACCTATTTCAGTAATCTGAAAATGTGCCAGGGTCTCTTAAAAACTCTGGAATTGTGCCACGGGTCATTTAAGCGATCTGTAAATGTGCCGCTTAGTTCATTTTTATAAAATTGGGCCGGCTACATCAGATAACCTCCACGGCCGCATTTGGTCTGCGGATCAAGGGTTTACCATCCATGGCTTAAAGGGTGGGTCGCAATGAATTTCTTAAAGAGAAATTTCGGGTTTTTACCTTTCAAACAGCATTGAAATTAACAGAAATTGATTATAATAACATATAAAGGTGTTTTCTTTCGAAATTTAAATTTAAATTTTTTTTTCCGTCTGGGGGGAGGTAGGCTCGTGGGCCCCCTATGCCCCCTCCCGCGTACGTTTCTCATCCCACCAATATTCGTTAGGAGGTAGGGGGCAGTGCTGGCAAAAGTTAGTTTCATGTGGTTCCCAACTTCAAGGCGCGAATGCCAGCCGATCTTCCCCCTTTAATGTAGCTCCAGTGGGTTCGGTTCGGCGATGATGAATCAGCCAGTCAATTAGTAAGGACATGTTATTTTATATAGAGGATACTGACCGAATTTCATATTTATAGCTTCCAGTTGTTTCGGCTCAACGGTGATTGCCCCATGATTTCTCAGCCACCTCGTTGGGTATTTTGCCTCTTGTGGCGTTGTATTTGTATTTTGTATAATTTTTGAGGCCCCCTCATGGCCACTTTTGGGGCCGAAAACTCCCTTCTTAGTGAGTCCTTACGTCATGAAATAGAACTACTGACCAAATTTCATTAAAAAGTGTCGCCACAGAGGGCAACATGCCTGCAATGGCGGAAATATTCAATCATTACACTTAAGACGACATGCTTTTGTTCAAGACCTTGAGTCTTATGTGAGTCGGCTTTCCATTGGACATTTGCGTATCACTAGTTCGACTATTCCAAGAACCGCAATGCACAATAGGACATTTTATAAAAGTACAAGACTATAGCCGGAATTACAATGTAAAAGTTTGCTAAAATTTCGTTTATAAAACTTGAAAAATGCAACCAATAGACGGATTAATTAAGTTCGCCCGAATATAATAGATGTGCTTATTGGTTCACATTTTTCAAGTTTTGTAAAATAATTTTCATCAAACTTTCACAGTGTAATACCGGCCTTAGGCCGGGATTACACTATAAAAGTTTGTTAAAAGTTATTTTCTAAAAATGCATACAATAAGAGCATCGGTAACATTCTAGCAAATGCAATCGATCACCTTATTGGTTGTATTTTTCGAGTTTTATAAATGAACTTGTATGAAGCTTTTATAGTGTACAAATTGTCTATTACACTATAAAAGTTTGATAAAAATTCTTTTATAAAATTTGAAAAATCTAACCAATAAGCACATTTGTTACATTCGAATGAACTTATCTAATCCGCCTATTGGTTGCGTTTTTCAAGTTTATAAACGAAATTTTATCAAACTTCTATAGTGTAATACCGGCCTTGGGCCTGTAAAAGTTTGATAAAAGTTCTTGCATAAAATTTGAAAAATGCAACCAAGATCATCAGTTCCATTTCCTCGGATGTAACCGATATGCCTATTGGTTGGATTTTTCAAGTTTTATAAAAGAGCTTTTGTGTGTAATCCCGGCCTAAAGCAATACGTGAGTGCATCGAAGGCTGGGAAACGCTGGGTCTGTAGGGATCGGCTTTGTCCAGCTATTGCAGCTCGTAAAATGACACTAGCGCGACAAAACGAACAAATAACTCCGGAACGTATTCCCACTCTTAATGGAATTATTATTCAAATTGATATCAATCAGTAAATAATACCCATTATTCAGAAATATGTTTACTCCACTCGATATGCGTGATGTGACTTTACGTTTAAAGATGGGGGAGAAAAATATCTTTCAATAGTGCATTCTTTCTTGCATAGTTTCCATGTGAATGGTGTAACTACTGGTTACTTCATGTCTTGTAATGACTTGTTTGATATGTGTCTTGAAGACACCGGAATTATTGGACAAGTGTCTAGACGGAGAACATAAAAATCATTTGTGTTCAGACAATGGGGTGGAAAACGAAATAAATGAAAAGACTCGGGGGAATTTATATTTGGCAGCGACAGCTGTTGGACGATGGAGTGCCAATTAACTGCTGTCGCGATATCGCTAATAAATAATCGCATTTTTCCCCCCTTCCTGTGATGGGAAAATCAATTCGAAGTAATTTTATTATAAAATTTACCCGAATATTTCTTTGGCTTCGTTGTGTAAAAAAACACTGTGTTGTCACGATTTTAGTAAATATTACAAATTCAAATAAGGATCGTCTAAAAAAAAATGGGACAAATTAAAAAAAAAAAGCGCGGAATTCGACTTGTATCCCGTAAATACGGGACACGAAATGGTCCGTCAATTTTTTTCGGTCATTTTACTGGTCCTTGTTTTCAGAGAAAGGTTGAGCAAACACTGCTGCAGACGTATTACGAATCCGGGATCCGAAACCCGTTTAGCTCTCAGAATGTTCCTATCATCCAAAGGGATCTTAAATATTCATCCGTAAAATACGGGACGTTGCCGATTCTCATCAAAAAAACATTGTCAGAAATAGGCACGATCACTGATCGTAAATCACCGAACGTATCATCTGACAAATATACTTCTATTTTTTTTCCATAATTTTATCACAATATAGTTTTTACATTGTGAAAGGGGCCATTCAAGTATTACGTAAGCAGACTTTCAGCCATTTTTGACCCCCTTCCTCCCCTTGTCAGCAAAAGTCAGCAAAACACTGACCCTCCCTCCCCCTCCGCAGCTTAGAATATTTCATAACTTCAAAAAGGGACGGTTGATGACGTAAGCAACCTTCGAAACCTCCCCCCCCCATCAAAAGTCAGCAAATCCGAAACCCCCTCCCCCCCCCCTCGATGCTGACGTAATACTTGAATGACCCCAAAACACTGTGTATACACGATTTTAGTAACGTGAACGATTTTATAACATGATCAGCGTAATTCCCTTCTCGATCATTCTGTGACGATCTGAATTCCCCCCCCCTTTCTGACATGAAGTTCTTGAAATGACGTGTAGATGGCGTGCGTAGTTGTAGGTTATTTTTAATTATTTCTCTATTTTATATGGGGCTCACAGATTTGCTTGTACTGTATGGGCTGGATGTAGATTGTTGAGCAGTGGCACAGTGCCTGCCCCCATCAATCACTATTTTGTCGGTGATTGTGGGTTCGAACCTCGATTCTCAGTTTGTATAAACGCTTTTTTTCATTATATTATACAGAGAAACCTGTACAAATGTCAAGAGACTGAAATAATATTCCGTTTCATACATGTTTTCATTTTATACAGGCGCACATTTAATCAATGAAGGAGCTATTTTCGATTTTGTCGGAAACAGGTCTTCTATCTCCTACTGTGCCTATCTTAGGCCAGTATCACGCTATAAAAGTTTGATAATATATTTTGTCAAACTTTTATAGTGTCACACTGGTCTTAACGGGGTCGGATCTACAGCCCACTGTTGGGAGGGGCGATTTTACAAATTTTTGTGATTAGGGTTACTGCACATCCTGCATCTTGTCCCGTATTTTCCGGAACAGTCCCCATTTTTTTCCCGTTTTTTAGTCGAACTTTTCTTGACTTATTTAATCAAAAACCTTGATACAGGTAACTTTTCAACGGATTGATTGAATGACGTATTATCATACAGAAATTACGAAAATTTCATGAATTATTACATTGGGGGGCAATATTGCATATTTCAGAGATAGATGGCTTTTTCTCAGCCCAACATATCAAGGAAACAGTTATTTTCCGCATAATATCCGGAAAGTAACCGTTTCCTTGATTACATATTTTGCTTGGGGAAGGGGTGCTCTCCCCCCCCCCCATAGATCCGCACCCTAGTCTTACGATATGAAAGCTCTTTCGTGAAACTTTTATAGTGTAATATAGGCCTTAGTTTTTTCACTGTATTTGCAACGCATGAGTTTGAGACTGCCACCTATCTTTCACAAAAGACAGTTAAGAAAAAAGGAAAATTTTTTTTAGATATTGTCGTACTCCACAAAAAAGGGCCACCTTACCACTTAGCTTACCGAATAGCTTGACCACCCACAGGGTCATCACAGGACAGTGATAGGAACCCATGGACACCTATGCTCTGTCACAGTAGGTGAAGTAAGCACATTGTCCCAATCGCAATGTACATGGTGTCCACGATTGAAGTTGGCCTGCTCCGAGTTGTCAGAAAGCTTGAAACGCGCCTTAACCGCTTGAGAGGTTTAAAAATGTTTGCTGATCTGCATTGCAACCGACACGGTACTACTAAACCCTCTGAACAATGCCACAAGTTGTCAAGAATAGCCGAATACAAGGTATCAAGTTACGCGAGACGTCTCGTCATTGCCGCTGACGTTGTTAATTAAGGGGATGAGAAAGGCATTACAAACCATGTTCAAATCTGACGTACATGTGACTAAACTGGATAATCTGTCCATGGCCCCCACATCCAGGAGCGGGGCCGCTAGGCTGGGATCTTTTGCGGGGTCCCCGGTCTGACTTTCCACGGGCCCTTTCTGTAGTTAATTTATAGCGTGAAAAAACAAAAAATGATGAGAACTGTTCCGCGCCCCAGGGCTAGAGCCCTGTCAGTCCCCCCCCCCGTGGGGGGCCATGACTCTGTCTCAAAGCTTGAACAAGCATCGTCAGCAGAACTAACACCATTATCATTTATTCGCTAAAGAATCCCATACTGAGTTACAAGTTCATGCTTTGCTAGCGAATTTCACCAGTATGGCGATACCGCAAGAAAAGCTGTATAAGAAAATATATCCGAAATTTGAAAATTTTAATTTTTAAATTCATCGAATTTTGAATTCCGTGCTGTGAAAATTCTAATACCTCCATCAAGACGTTTCTCAAGCATCATAATTTTCTCATGAGTTGTTAAGCCTGTGAAAATCTCAGAACACGCCACCATTAACTATAGACACCTTGTATTCGAAGCAAATGTTTTAACTCGTTATACAAAATGCAAATATTCAGAAACGCACATTTCTCGATTGCGTTAGAACACGGAATTACACTATTAAAAGTTTTCGAAATGTTCTCTTTCGAAACTTGAAAAATTCAACCAATAAGCGCATCGGTTACATTCGGGCGAATAAAATGAATAGAATTATTGGTAGATTTTTTTTTTCTTCAAGTTCTATCACAAAGAGCTTTTACAAAACTTTTATAGTGTAATCCCGGTCTTAGAAATATTTGAATATTTTTGCCATATCGAGAGATACAACCAATAACTCTTTATTTTTGGTCGCTCATGCGTGTAGTGTCTAGAACGAAACCGCTTATAAAAAAAAAAGGGGGTTCATAATCGCGGAATTCTGCAGCGCAAAAATCGGTGGTGAATTTTGGCTAGCAGAGCCAACACCTTCTATAGCAGAAAGCCTCCGTGAGAAGTATTGACGTCACTGAAGTCGACCATTTCATATATACAAATACAACATGCAGAATGCCCAATGAGGTGGCTGGTTGTATCAACTGGATAAAGCAGGCCGACTTATGCGAAATCTCTCGCATTTTTGGCAGTATATCCCAATGAGTATAAGTGAAAAGGGCGACTTCAGTCACGTCACGAGATTCGTGCGGAGCCTTTCTGCTATAGAAGGTGTTGGCAGAGCACAGTCGATTTCGTGCACCCGAAATTCACGCCCCAAAACAAGTTTTTTTTTTTACGCTGCGGAATTCTGCCCAGTTCTGTGGGCTTGAAGCCGTCTTAACCCACCAAGCTACGCGGATTCGAGTGGCGCGAAACCCGATTTCGCGGGTGCGGCAACGCAAAATCGATCATTAAAATCCCCCGCGCCGTGCTAGCGCCATACCTCAAAACAGGTTTTTTTTTTTTTCCCAGCGAATCAGAGCAGCGTAACGCTGAGGGTGGTGACCCGGATGTAGAGATATCGCATTTTTTCGTGCATAATCCACGGCGGCGAAAAATCCGAGAATGCAAATTTTACACCCCCTCTCCCTCCCAATAATACAATCTTAAAGTTGTTAGCCACGTTTTCACCGAAAAAAATGCCAAATTTTCTACTCGCATTCGTACACTATCTACAGTTCTGTTTTCCTTTTAATATGCATTTCTATCGACTTATCAGTAAGAAAGCCAAAAAAAAGCCGAGATAATACCCAGCAGCATTGATAAATTCAGATATTTTCAACACGGATTATGTGCGGGGAGAGAGAGAGAAAAATACATAATTTCCTACATTTTATTATTTTCCTCGTACATAGACGGCAGCAATGTCTGAAATATATACGATGCCTCGGAAAATATGGGCACTTAATGGATAACATTGGAGAAAATGCTTCTAGAATGCAATTTAAAGAAACACGTTATCCTTAAGGAAAAAAGGTAAAGATATCTCAGAAATGCATCACTATCAATCCCAGGCCGCCCCTGAAAAATGCCTTCCATGGCAATTCATTCATCATCGCGTAGAAGAACATGTGCTTCCAATGATAAATAATCTGCACAGAATCTCCACACGCAAAAAGCTAAAATTTAATGCCCCCCCCCCTTATTCGTCTGCCTCCCGCAGTTTCCTAGAGAAGGCAATAAGGTTTTGCATCTTTTATGACCCATTTTATTATGGAGAAAAGAACAGGTAAGTTACATCCCATCACTTTGGCGTTATTTCCTTGCCCTGAAGGAACAAAAACAGCCAATTTTGTTGAATTCGAAAGAAAAAAAATATTTTACAACATATTTTCTTCTCATGCTATGGGTTTTAGGTACCGTAAACACGGACTACTTTGCCCTACCCCGGGTAAGTTTCCCCCAAAACGACAAAAAATGATTGAAGCATGCGTGCTACAAGCCAAGTGCTTCAGGTTCGCACGGCAGCCAGTGTTTCTGCCAGGCTGTAGTACTAGTTAAGCAATAGAGTTCTAATATCCGCCGTTAGGTTGCGGCTGTGCCGTTTTCATAACCCTGTTAACCCTTTCAGCGGCAATCCCGAGGTATCTCGTCAAAACATTGATCTGCTTTATTTCAGCCACTAGGAAATATCTCGGCTTCTAGTTGACGTTGTTTTTACTGTAAAACATTTCCCACCCACCCGGTACTGATTATTACAGCAAACACAAAGGGGCGAACTCCCCAGACGACCAAAATTAAACACATCATAACCCCCCCCCCCAACGGTTTCACCATGGCCCCCATATCCTGGAACAGGGCCACTAGCCTGGGATCTTTTCCAGGGCCCACGGTTAGACTTTTCACGGGCCCCTTCCGTAGTTAAATTAAAGCGTGAAAAAGAAAAAAATGATGAGAACTGTGCCGAGCCCCAGGGCTAGAGCCCTGTCAGCTCCCCCCCCCCCCTTGTGGGGGCCCATAGGTTCTACTACTTGTGTGTGATTTCTGACCACGAGGTTCTGATGATGGCTCTCCATTGCAGAGCCGAAATGCGTAAATCAGTAAAAAAAAAAAAGTATTTGTCTTAAAAACGTGTTAGCAATTACTTCCTGCGAATATCCGAATAATTTCAACCGACATGACATTATAGTTAACCCCCGTGATACTAATAAGCGGCGTCTGTCGTGTATTTACATATTTCCCAAACATTTTAAGTTTTCTCCGAATTCTCCGATCACTGGGAAAACCACGCAAAAAACAACAACAACCCAAAAAAGACATTATACCCCCCCTACCAGAGCCCCAAAACAACGGTGGCTGAATCGAAAAGCAACACCCTAACTACAACATCACCGGTCAGCGAATCATTTTCATAACACAAGTCGCACCAAAACGACAGGGGACTGACTCGTTCGGCAAACCTTAAGGGACAGTAAATACTCAATGAAAACGCTCATCACGCGAGGGTCGCCCCAAAAAACAAAAAACGATCAAAACCCTGGTATAAAAACCAAGCTGTTACAAAGGAATCTCCCAGAATCCTCACACACACACACACACACACCTACAAAGAATCCTCCATCGAAAAAACTCGATATCACAAAACACAAGAGTTCATAAAAAGGATTCTTTTGCTTTTTTACAACTCGCACAGGTCTAATAAAACACAACAAAGACAGTATCGGATTCCTGATATGATCGCAACATAAGAGAGAACAGATCTACACCCCAAGGGGGCAGCACCAGCAAACAAATCTCGTATATATAAGGGCGACTAATAAAGAAAAAAAACCAATAAAACGGGACAAAATACCAGTGGACACTGGTCGATTTACCATAAAGTATATATAAAGAACAGTCTTCTTTAAGAGGGTCTGAACCGAAGTCCCCCCCCCCGCCCCCGCCCACGACCACAGACGCTAAACACTTCTCTTTTATTCCTCCTTTTCCCTTTATATTTACGATCTCTCTGAAGAAACCTTTCCCACCACTTGCCAAAACATTTGATCCTTCTAAAAAGGTCCAAAAAGCAGGAAAAAAAAAAAGGGAATATAAAAAAAAATCACTTTTTATTTCTCCTGGAAGAAGCTTTTGTCGTCGGGAAAAAAGCGGGATGAAGGGGGGGGGGTTCCCGAAATGTTGCCACGGGTTTTTCCCCCCTTCTCTTCCCGAAACACTCGAATTCTAGAGATAGATAGATATTCTATGTATTCAGCTGACGGTTTGGATTTTCAATTTGAGCATTTCGTTGAGGAAAAGATAAGAGGAATTCCTCTTTTCTTTGCTCCGATATATATATGTATGTATGTATGTACGAATGTATCTTCTTTTACTCTTATATATTCAAACACTATAGTTCAAAAAGTGTCGGGAATAAGGGAGGAGAGAAAGGACGGATCCTTGTGTAACACAACGCTGCGTACGCATGTATGTACGAGAGATATTATTTCATTTCTTGTAGGTAATATACGCCTGTCAATCACCTCCAATGGATATATTGTTGAGTTTCTACGTGTTTCGGTATCCGTTCAAGTATAAGAATTTTTTTTTTCTTTAGTGTTTTTCTAGTTGGATGTGAAAACATGGCGCGGTTGAATACAAGATGTCCGTCCGTGAATATAACGCTGGGGATGTTTTAATATAATTCGCGAAAAAGAATTCCCGACGTGAAAAAGACATTTGTCGAACAATGGGTGCATTGAAGTTTTGATTGTTTGGAATTAATGTTTGCGTTATGCTTTATATTTGAACTAGCTGTAATACCCGGCGCTGCCCGGGGTTCCTTCAATGAGGCTTTTTGGATCACGTGATATATAACTCCTCTTTCTCTTTCTATGAGGGACATACAAACCGTGTCTAAGGTAACCAATATGGCGACTTTCTGCGCGACTCGTGAAAGAAACAAATGTAGATTTTAAGAAACGTAGAAATGAATATATATTTTTTCCTATTTTAAGGGGCACTAGGTATTTCAACCCCCCCCCCCCCCCCCATGAACTTCAAGTTATGCATCTGCGTGTTTCTGTTTCAAAAAATGCTTGGTTAAAGCTGTGGAATTTCTTCGATGTACTTTATGGGCCCATAATTAATTTTAAAACAACCTAAACTACGTCAATTTATGTAGTTGAATAGTATTAAAAGACTGGAGACATTAATTTTCATGCTTGAGAAGATATAAATAAACGGTTGAAATCAATGTTATTGCATGGATATCCTACTCAAAAGTAGGTCCGGTTAATTATTACATTTTTTATTTTCTGGGCTTCGTATCTCTAAGCGAACTCAATACTTCAAAAATCGAGAATTAAATAAAATTTTCGAAATTATTGATGTAGCGTGAAACCCCCCCCCCCCACTAAAATTTCCGCATTTCTACAGTAGAATCGACAATTTTAACACTGATTTCTATGGGAATCAGCTTTTGCCTGACCCTCAAACTGATGCTGATGATGATTCTGACGTCCATTCAAAAAAAGTCTCATTACTGAGAGGATTGAAAAAGTGGCAAACCATTATAAAGGCATAAACTATTTATACATACATACTGGCAGCATTAAAGTAGTGACAAACCATTGTAGAGGCATATACACATGTGAAACGCATTGCTAGAGAACCACAGGAACCAAAGTACACGTTACGATAGTGATCGTTGAGGCCCCTGAAACCATTGTTGCCAGACATTTTCTTGTCCATTTCGGACATTTGCCCTACTCTGACCAACTTTTAAAGTAGCCTATCGTTCAAGTCGGGTCCTGTTTGGTATATATGCAAAATGTGACGACGATCGATCTAAAATTCTAGATTTGTATAGAGAACGCACACAGAAAATCAATTTCATATATATAGATGTTTGTGATACACTGATGTTTTTTTTTACAGTGCGTAATTCCGACTGTCAAGACGATACTTATTGCTTTCGGAAAGGCATATAGGTTGAATATTCTTTGTTTTGTGTGAGAATCCATCTAGTTCAGTGTTTTATTTCTAAAGTTTGCGATAGAATGGTTTGGAGTGGGGGACATAAGAAACTACGCGTATAACATAGGATACTACGGGTTCACTTGAGTCGAGTGGGCGGGAGGTGGGGGGGGGGGGCGATGGAACAAAAAGTTTGCAAAAGGTCGCGGTTTCTCCAGTAATCTTCAACCCGTTGCTCGCGAGCACCATGGTGTTCCCTGCAGCACCAAGACTGCTACATGCTCGTGTCCGATTTGGTGCTCTCTGAAGCAACAAGAGTACTCGATGCTCGTGTCCGATTTTGGTGCTCGCGGGCACCATATCAGTTCCATCCAATCGGCACAAACGTTCCGATTAAACACCTTGTGCAAATAAAATTGAATGCGGTTTTTGAGTAAAAGTTATTCTCGCGAAAGGGGATGTTTTTGTTTTTCCTTTTCACAGAAAATGAGACTCCAGTTCTAATTTTTGTCGATAGACGGAGTTTCAAGAAAGCAAACCACGAGAATTATGCGAACTAGAGTCATATAAAATGCAAGGTGTACGATAAACAGCCGATTTCTTAATTGTCCTGTTACTGGCAATTGCATAAGTTATTTATTGTGATGTTAACATTGACGTTTTACATCAGCCACGAATCACCCACTGAAGCTTTACGAACGTTTCGGACACAAAAGAAATTGAAATGACTGGTTTCCCTCGCCTTCTAACGAGTAAAAATTGAACTAAAATTTTCAGTGAGAAAGGGGGGGGGGTGAATAAGTGCATCCCGTGTCTTGAACTGTTTTTTATTTTACTCGAGAAAAATACCGGAGATCGCGCCAACTATTGTCGTAAAATTGATCAAAGCTTCCAATTTCTGCTAAAATCTCCAAAAATATCGCCCATGCAGCGCTACTACAAGTCATGGTGCATTGAAATGAATTTAACGGGAAATAAAGCCAAAAATGAAAAATACTTTACAAAATAACAATCAGCTTGGTTTCAGCGAAGAATAAGAATTTTTAAGTAGTTTTTGTTGAAATCGGGACGAAAGTGGGCAAGTTTTAATTTAAGAGAAGGTAGGGCCAAAATGACAGGAAAATACGGGAATGTCTCAAAAAAACTGGTCATACGGAGGCCTCGGAAAAAATTCCCAAAATCGCCTTATTTTTATGACACGTTTCGTCACGTCACAAACTAGATTTTTCTAGTCTGGGAATTGGCTCAAGCTGATACTTATCTTATATATAAATGTGAAAGTATGTATGTTCTTTATACAAATCTACAGTTTTAGACCGATCATCGCCAGATTTTGCATATATACCAAACAGGACCGGGATTGAACCGTAGGCTACTTTAAAAGTTCGTCAGAGATGGGCAAATGCCCAAAATGGACAAAAACCCGTAGGGCAACAATGGTTTTGGGGCCTCAACAATCACTTTCGAAACGTTTACTTTGGTTGCCGTGGTTCCCAACAATGCATTTCAGACGTGTATGCCTTTACAATGGTTTGTTCCGCCATTATAACAGTTTATTCCTTTATAACGGTTTGCCACTTTTCCAATCCTCCCAGTAATTGAAGAAAACCCGGAAAGCGCCGGGTATTTCTGCTAGCCTATATACAGGGTGTCCTCTAAGTGCTAATGCGGCCTTTATCACATCAACCGCCCATCGTAGAGGTATAGTTTCAATTTAAAAAATGCTTAAAAAGGCGTTTGAATAATATTCGCTGCACAAGCTGGACGTATGACGTCATTAACAACAGGGAACAACAAGTACGACAACAAAACTGAGAATAAAAATGCTCAACGCCAGCTGATGAACTCCATGCATGCCTCAAATCATCCACACTCTGGCACGAAGTTAAAAAATTATCATTATCCACCAACATGCGAGTTTAACTGCAAAATGACTCAGCACTGCTATCATTTTCACATCAGTTGATCAAACTTGGCAATGGCAGAATGGCAGAATTCCCGTAGATCCAAGAAGGACTGATTACGTTCCCAAATGGATTTTACCAGTTTTTAAACTCAGTTCAAATGGGGAGACAAAGTCTTCCCAAACATTCAACAAATTCACCAAAACCATGAGTGACTGTGAGAGAGTGATTCTGGCACCGGAAAATGACAGTGTGAACAAGATCAACGAAAAAGTTCTAAAAATTATTCCGGGAGACTCCACATCTTACAAATCTGGTGACACTGTCACAGACTCAGCGCAGACAGTTCTATATCTTGCAGAATTTCTGAACTCTTTGGATATTCCGGGTGTGCCACCTAAAAACTTGACACTCAAAGTCGGAGTACCTATAATGCTTTTAAGAAATTTTGAAACACCGAGACTCTACAATGGCACCAGACTCTGCGTGAAAAAATTGCACAATTACATCCTTGAAGCCACGATTCTAACTGTATGTGCCAAAGGAGAAGACGTATTCATTCCACGCATCCCCATTATCACTGAAGAAATGCCATTCACTTTCAAGCGATTACAGTTCCCGATTCTTTTAGCTTTTGCTATGGCAATCAACAAAGCGCGAGGCCAGTCGTTAGCAATGGCAGGTATCAACCTACTTGAGCCCTGTATTTCTCACGGACAGCTTTACGTCGCCTGTTCGCGTGTTGGTAATCCCAAAAATTTGTACATCTACACACCAGATGGAAAAACCAAAGATATTGTGTATCCACAAGCGATTGCCTGAAGTTTTTAATTGAAATATTTAAAAATAAAAGTAATTTTTTCTTACTTGATGCAGAATTTTTCTTGATTAAGAAATAATTAATAAGCTACACGTATATAAATTTTTTACGGGGCGGGCAACGTCGCCGGGTATCAGCTAGTGACTCATAACAATCAGTTTGATTTCAGGGAAGAATAAGAATTTACGCGTTGGCTTTGCCGAAAATACGAGAGGAAATTGGGACAGTTTTTAATTTAAAAAAAAATCCTGGGGAAAAAAATTACAGGAAAATACGGGAATGTCTCACGAGAACGGGCCATATGGTCACCGTAAAAATCTCTAAATCTTGTCTTATTTGTATGGCATTTTCTTCGGCAGCAAAGTGTCCCGTCGCGTGGCAAACTACGAATTCTTCGAGTCCGGTAATCGGCACCTATAATACCCGGGTATCGGACATCGCTCGACCCCGCCGCTCCGGATAACATAATTTCATGTGATAGCCATTTATCAGGCCCATTAAACACTAAATTCTCACGGGAGGTAATCAACCATATCATTGAACTGTCACTCCGCACACACACCACGATCTACAGCCCGAAGATCTGCAGCAGCTGTTGTTGCCCTGGTGGAAAAAAAAAAAAAAAAATTCACCCTATTAAGAGAAATTCTCGTAGAAAGGGAAAATTGTTTCGATGAAATTCTCACAAAAATTTATTTACTCGCCCCCCAATTTTTTTTTTTCGGTAGGTCCTCCTTTTAGCGCCTCCCGTCATAACGCACCGACGCACATTTCTTTAGAAACATTGGAATTTATTGCGCTCATAACGGATACTGATTTATTGGGAGAAATAGCAGTTTATTGTCGCTTGGCGGGTTCTTGAAGATACTTTTACTCTATATATGGATTGAAGGGAAAATGGTAGCAGAGGGTGAGTGCGAGAGAGAGAGTGAGGGCACAACATTCTTAAGGACAATCAATAATTTCAGTTTCAAAACTGAAATAAGCTTGCTTAGAAGAAGAAGAACAAAGCTTCAAGAGCCCCGTGATTTAGTTTTGATGGCGGAAAGTGGGGGGGAAGACGTATAGAAAAAAAAAATATATATATATTTTTATTGGAAATCCTGGGAATTTCATATAAAGGGAACGATGACATAAATTGTGCTTTTTCCCTCGTATATGGATCTTTTCGTTGTTCAAGCTGTTTCCTTCCCCCCATTCCCCAACTTATTCTTTTCGATTTACGAGTATTTCTCTTGAATTGTGCAACTAGGAAGAAGTAATAATATTAATAAAGGCAAGTGGTTAGGAGAAACTCTTGAGAAACATGACGTTTCTCCTTAAAATTTAAATTATTTTGAAAAAAAAGTAACCTATATGTTATTGTGACCAACCCATTGCGTTCCAGAGGTGTGTTTTTTTTTCGGGCACTTCGTTGGTACAGTTTAAAAGTTCAAACTATGGGGCCATTCAAGTATTACGTAAGCAGATTTTCAGCAATTTTTGACCCCCCTTCCCCACACTTGCCAGCAAAAGTCAGCAAAACACTGACCCCCTCCCTCCCCCCCCCCGTCAGCAAAATTTCGGCAGCAGCTTAAAATATTTCTTATCATGAAAAAGGGGGGTGGTTGATGACGTAAGCAACCTTCAAACCCACCCCCCCCCCGTCATCAAAAGTCAGCAAATCCGAAACCTCCCTCGATGCTGCCGTAATACTTGAATGCCTGAGAGCAATTGAGATATCCCCTGTATGAAAGCCACCGCGTTTGTTTTTTTTTTTTTTTGTACAGCTTTGAGTTTTGCTAAGAAGCCAAATTAAAGGAAAACTTCTTAAAATCGTAAAGGTGCCATGTGATCGCACCCAACACTCTCTCTCCTTCCTCATAGGGAAACCACAAACCACACATAAATACATTAGAAGCAACACGTGTGTTCACTTTTCCCTCTCCAGGAATTCTACGACGCAATTGTGCACTGAAATACGTACAAGTTGCGCAGCACAATCACAATTTTCTCTCGTCACCTGAGGCAGACGATGTGCCTCTGATCCAATGGAAACCCTGATAGATGTCAGGCGATTGCTTTCAACCAATAGCAGGAGTTTCCACCGAGTTTGTATGAAAACACACGAGGCTCTTCGGCAGAGAGAGAGAGAGAGTGATCTGGGTGTTTCGGGTAGTCGCATTTTCGAACTTTCTCTCGGAATAGGAAAGGGCCAAGTTTCGATGGAGCAAAATGGGTGAAAACTAAATTTGTATTTTGTTGTGAGAGTTCCGGTATCTTGAAATATTAATAATAAATGTTCAGCTATTAGTAGTGCGTTAATCGGATTAGTATGATTGATGTCACATGGTTGTTTAGATAACAAAATAAACTCCTCGAAATGTGTAAAGGAATCTGTGTATCATGTCCGGCAATTGCATTTAATTTGTCTAGTAATGGTACCACGAAAATGACACGGCGACATTGAACATTGAAGGACCGGACGCATCCCGCTTCCCATCTCCAGGAGATATCAAAGCGTTCCCGAAAGATGGGTGCATCCGGAATTTTATTAAATTTATTAATCCTGTTCCATAAGCATCCTGACACGGCGACAAAGGGTTGTTTTTGTAACGATGAAGTTCCAGTTTTTTTTCTGATGTCGATTACACCTCGACACTGGACGGCAAAAATTAAAGAAAAAAAAATGATTTACGTGAACCAGTGGTTCCTAAACGGTAGGTCGGGACCATCTCGTTAATAAACAAGAGGTTTTGCGAGAGCACTTTTTAAAATGAAAACATTTCATATTTACCGCTTCGCTTACGAGGTTTTGAAGAGAAATTCGGATGGTCTTTATTTGACGAACGGGCAAAAAAATATGGTAACTTCGCCCTAACTTAACCGCAAGTCAAAAGAAAGCTAGAGATTGAGGAGGGGGGGGGGCTGAAACGAATGAAGAGAAAACAGTATAATACATAAGTGCAGATAAGAGTGTAGAGTTATACACAGTGGATTTCAAAGGTTTTTAACAGCTAGCTGATGCGAAGATATATATTTTGGAAAGAGAGCAAATTCAACTGCCCCTGCGGGGAATCGAATCCACGGCCTTTTACTTTCCGTGGGGTTCGATTCCCCGCAGGGGAAGTTGAATTTTATCTTTCCAAATAGGTCTTCGCATCAGCCAGCTGTTAAAAACCTTTGTATGGATAGCGGAGAGTGACATAATCCTTGGATAAATCGCTATTAGGTGGCATTGTCAGCAATTGTAAGCTTTGACCTGAGTTAGGTCCGACCGTCCATGTACGGTCCCGTGCAGTGCACACGAGCTCCGAGGAAAGATTTGAGATATTCGATGCCTCTGTAGTCTAGGGCGTTCACCTAGTGTGAACCTTTCACCGGAAAGTGAAAGGACGTGGGTTCGATTCCCCTCACGGGCAGTTGAATTTTCTCTCTTTCCAAAATATATCTTCCCATCAGTCAGCTGTGGAAAATGACTGGTCTTATGAGACAATTCTGCTAGTACTATGCAGCACATGCACCTCATCCATATTCCTATGCGGAGCTTTTAACAAATTGGTACATGTTAGAATGTGAGTGTTGTGAACCATAACGTGAATATTGTTTTTGTGTACTGCTTTTCATACTGCTTCCATCTGCTGTCGGTTTTTCGAACTATGAGTGAAGTGTAATAATTGCATATTTGTACCGTTGTAGGTCTGTTGCTCTTGTGAGACTTTTTAGGGTGGATTCACATCTACAGGCACTCATCATGTCGTGCCACGTCATGTCGTCGTCGGCAAACATTTTTTAACATAAAACCAATGAACGTATTCGTATCTATCGTATGGTGGCTGTGCAGGCGCATACAAACATTTTTTTATGTTAAAGAATGGTTGCCTTGTCCGACACGACACGGTGCGTGTCTGTAGATGTGAATCCACCCTTAACGGGGAGGTCGCGCCGATCTCCCCGTTCTTGGCTCTTTTGTAGTGTTGTCTTCACAGCGACCGGGGGGTTAATTATCGTGGTGCGCGGTGACGCCAAACCGATCAGGCGTAATCTCTTTGGCGTCACAAAACACCACCTCAAAATTATTGTTCTCTTACGTGGAAAGCCCCTTTACACACACACACACACATACCAGACGCTCCAAATGGTTTGTGTGTTGTTACCCGTAATTTTCTGAAACGATTTGTACGGGTTCGTGCGGAAATGCATTCTTAATTGTAGATTCTGACCGAGGAATGATTCTGCTTTTCGTGGTAGATGTCATGATTGCGGCACACAAAAATAACAGTTTTCGTTTTTAATAGCTGTTCAAGAGGGTTGGATGCGGAATATGTAATATTTCAGAAACACGATATCATTAATAACAAATTACAGCTACTGTTTTGTGTTAGCGTTTTCGCCACCTACGCGTAATTCGCTTGGAAAAAACCCCGCTTTACGTCACATTTTTTTTCCATGTTCCGTGTAGACGTAATAGTAATAATCATGAAGAGCGGGGGGGGGGGGAAATGCCTTTTGTCAACGCTTCGTGTCGCTGTTTCTAATTATACAGGAACAAAGGCGGCAGGGGGGGGGGAAGAGAAGAACTATTACTACATTTTTGATGGTAATGATTTTTTGGCAACGAATTCGGAAGTTCTGTTAATTATACGCCGATGACGTCACTGCTGCGGAAAATGGAAGTTGTTACCGCCTTGCACATCTGCTCGTCGTTGACGGAGTGGAATTCGTTTGTTTGGATTTGAATATTGCTTAAGCTGACCATGTTTGCTCGAGCAAAATACGTGAAAGTGGGCTTCGAAATACCGGATATTGCCGAAAATGATGCCAAAAGCAAGCAAATTTGTCAACTCGTGCTAAAATCCCGGAAAAGTTAACAATAGAGGGAAATGAAGTTCCAAATTGCAGTAAATTGAAAAAAAACAAAAAAAACATGACAAATGTTGCCACTTCCAAATTGCAATAAATTGCAAAAACATGACAAATATGTCAAATAAATATTATTTGTACTCGTAATTATCGTAATGTAATTTCTGAATTGGGAAGAAAATTTTAATCGTTGATTTGAAGAATAAAAGTCAAGTTGGCTTTGTTGAAAATTCGTGAAAAATCGGGACATTTTTTTCAAAAAAGTCGAGTGGGCCCAGAAAAAGCGAAAAACCGGGTCTGTCCCTGCAAATACGGGACGTATGGTCACCCTAACTTGGCAGCTGATTGAGTAGACCGCATGAAGTAGCTTTTCAGACCTTCTCTTCTTAAACTGTGTGTGTGTCCAAATGCACTGTCACGTGTGGGGTTTAAGTGGAAAGCAAGCTTCGTGGGATGGTTTTTGTCGGGCTGGAGCAGCAATTCCCGGCTTCCTTGCGGTCCTTCTAAGGGGAGGCCACAGGCGAAAATGAGATGAAAGGGGGAGCGATGTGTCAAGTCTTGGAGGTGGAGGGAGGGGGGGGGGGGTGCAAAATAGAGCTTCAATCATGAGATGTTCAAATAATATCTGGTTGAAATGCAGAATACGTTCCATTTTTGGCGACATGAGTTATTTTCGACGTAAAGAGGTGGTTGTAATCCCCCCCCCCGCTCCCCGTTTTCTCCGGAAGTCGTCACTGGTTACGTGACTTGAACGGAAGTGGCTGACGAAGGAGTAAAGAGTAGTTTTCGCGGCACAAAGCATTATGGGAGAAGATGTCGGAGTCACCCACCATTCCTCCGCAAAAAAAAAGATCGGCTTCTTTGAAGGATTTCCTTCCCCATTTTTTCGAGGTACCAGGGGAAAAAAGTTGCCATGCAGGTAATTAATCACCAAAGCTCTCATAGCGGAGCGCTAGTAGGGTTGCCAGTAAATTAAAAAAAAAAGTACGTGAATAATTTACGGAGAACCATAATTGGCGATCAATCCTAGTTGCGACAATGATCTGCATTCCAACCGGACACCCCCTCTCGGACAAAGAAACAATCGATACTAAATCACAAATATCATTATGAATAATCCCTAACCAACCCTAGAATGTATAAAAGTTGGCTAAAAACACCGTTTTCAGGTGCCAAGAATCCTGTTTATGATGCCGCCGCTCTGGAAAATTCCAGCCTTTCTTTTTTTTTTTAGTGTCTTTCCTCTTCTGCACGGAAATCTTTCCCGTCTCAGTGTGTCTTCATTACTTTTCTGGACTTCTCGGAGCCCCCACGTTAGGCCATTCCTTGTACTTCTATCTACTAAACTCCTTGATACTCTTCCATCCTCCTTTTTTTTTTTTTTTGCTTTGCCCCCTCTGGTAGAATCGATTTATGTTGTCGCTCAGTGTTTTCTGCTTGTGTGAGTTTTATCGTCTCCGCTTTTATATATATATATATATATATTGGGGCAAAAACGGAGGATCCCCATACATTTTTTTTTTTCCCTTACTTACTTTCTCCTTTGGGTTTGCTCCTCTGTTTATTGGTAGTAACTGCTTTACTTGGTGTATATGTGTGTAGGGTTTGTATTTTTTCCCCCTTCTCCTAGAAGGGAAAACTTATTTTTTCCCCCTACCTCTTTGCTTTGTTTTCTGGTTCAGGGGTGATTTATTTATCTATCTTGATATATTTATCTGCCAAACTCTACTAACAGTTTCGCGCCTTTCTTACTGCAATCGTCTCGATGGGAGGAATAGTTGGAATTTCTCAAAACAGCCGTGAAATTCCCACCGTTCTTTCCCTTGCGAGCACGATTTTTCCGTGCCTTTACTTACTAATACCCCGTTTTTTTATTACTTTTGTTCTGTTTGTCTCGATGAATTCGTTGTGCATAGAAATGATTAGGGGGCCGTTCGAGTATTACGTCAGCAAATATTTGGCCATTTTTGACACCCCCCCCCGTCAGCAAAATTTCATCAGCACTGCCCCCCCCCCCTTTACCTCTTAACGCATATTGGTGGGAACAGAAACGTACTCGGGAGGGTGGAGGGCATATGGGGGTTCGTGCGCCTCCCCAAAAAAGAAAAAACTACTTTTTAATGAAAAAAAACATTAAAATTTCTAAAAGGAAATACCTTTGTATGTTACTAGCTACAATACCCGGCGCTGCCCGGGTTTTCTTCAATGAGGCTTTTTGGATCATGCGATATCTCCCTCTTTCTTTGAGGGACATGCAAACCGTGTCTAAGTTAACCAATATGGCGACGTCCTGCGCGACTCATGAAATAAACAAAAATCTAAATTTAAAGAAACGTAGAAATGAATAGTCCCCCCCCCCTTTTTTTTATGGGTGTTAGGTTTTTCGATTCCCTCCCCCTGAACTTCAAGTTATTCCCCGTCTCTGCCTGTTTCAGCTTCCAAAAATGCTTAATTAAAGCTGTGGAATTTTTTCGATGCACTTTACGGGGCCCATAACTAATTTTAAAAACATCCTAAACTATATGAATTTATGCAAATAAATATCAAAAGACATTATTTTTCACATTTTATTATTACAATACGGAGACATTAATTTTCATGCTTGAGAAGATGTAAATAAAAAGTTGAAATCAATGTTATTACATGAATATCGAACTCGAAAGTAGGTCTGGCTAATCACTTCATATTTAATCTCCTGGGCTTCGTATATCTCTAAGCGAACTCAATATTTCAAAAATCGAGGATAAAATACAACTTTTAAAATTATTGATGGGGTGGAAAACCCCACCAAATTTCCGCATTTCTACAGTAAAATCGGCAATTTTAACACTGATTTCTATGGGAATCATCCTTGGCCTGACCCTCAAACTGATGCTGATGATGATTATGACGTCTATTCGAAAAGCCTCATTACTGGGAGGATTGAGAAAGTGGCAAACCATTATAAAGGCATAAACTATTATACATATACTAACAGGATTAAAGAAGTGACAAACCGTTGTAAAGGCATATACACGTCTTAAACGCATTGCTAGAGAACCACGGTAACCAAAGTAAACTTTCGGAAAGTGATTGTTGAGGCCCAAAAACCATTGTTGCCTGACAGTTTTTCGCCCATTTGGGACACTTGCCCTGCTCTGACGAAATTTTAAAGTAGCCTATCGTTCAAGTCGGGTCCCATTTGGTATATATGCCAAATTTGGCGACGATCGATCTAAAATTGTAGATTTGTATAGAGAACACACACACACACACACACACAGAAAATCAATTTTATATATATAGATTGTAATCGATTTTTATTAATTTCTACGCTATTTGAAGAGTACAGGAAACTCAAACCTATCTGATGTGGCTCGCCCCCTCAAACCTAATTTTGTAAAAATGAACTAAACGGCACATTTACAAAGCGCTTAAATGACCTGTGGCACAATTCTAGAACATTCAAGTGGCCCGTGAAACAGTTCCATAGCATTTAAGTGGCCCGTGGCAAATTTTCAGATCACTGAAGTAGGCCTCAAAGATCACTTTCACATTCAAAGATCACATAATTAACCCGCGACGCAGTTCCAGGACACTTAAACGATCCGTGGCATATTTAGAGATCACTTGAGTGATATGTGACACAGTTTTAGACCACTTGGCCCCCAGTGTGGTTCTACATCACTCAAGTTACCCGCGGAACATTCCTAGATTACTTAAATGATCCGTGGCATAATTACGGATCACTCGAGTGGTACGTGGCACAGTTTCAGAAAACTTAAGCGGCCCGGATACATTTCCAGAGCACTTGAAGGATCCGTGAAACATTTAGAGATCACTCAAGTGCCTCTGTAGGGGACTTAACAATAGGGAGAATGTTAGTTCAGGTTCCCAATAACAATCGAAAGGGTTTTTTTCCCCGTTTTTGGCGCACCGAATACGATGCCATTAAGAATATTTCATAGCTTCAATAAAGGGTGGTTGATGACGTAAGCATCATCCAAAGAGTGTTTGTCTCTGGTGTATTGGTTAGCGCACTCTTGCCCGGTATGCAAGGGGACCCGGGTTCGATTCCCAGAGGAGGCAAATCACTTTGCTTTCGAAATATCAGTTTCGGCATCAACGTCTAGGAAATTCAACTCCTTGTCGTATAGTCTGCGTATGCAAATTTCATTTATAAATATTTAAATCCTAAGGAATATGATATTTTCACATTTTCATAGGAAAAATTTGGGTTTTCCGCTCTCATCCAAGCGCCATCTATAGTCTTTGGAAAAAATATTTTCCAAAAAATTAAATTTTCGAACACTTATCTCTATTTAAATCTCATAAACTGATAATCTCCAGCGACATATAACGCAAAAATTTCATTTGGGGATTTTGCGAATCACGGTTTTAGGATTTTCAGGGATTTTTCTGCGAAGATATGAACGATCGGCTCACGACTGGAAGATTTTGATAAGGACAAAATTCTTAAGGACCTGAGGTGAATTCAAAGCATTGGCACTCGTGTGAGCGCAATAAATTCTAATGTTTCTAAAGAAATATGCGTCGGTGCGTTATGAAGGGAGGCGCTAAAAGGGGAGGGGGCGGAATTCGGAGGCGAGTAAAAAATAAATTTTCGTGAGCATTTCATCGATACAATTCTCCCTTCAACGAGAATATCTTAATAGGGCGGGGATCTTTTAGAGCATCTGCTGCTGATCGTGATGCTGTAGATCAGTGTTTCCTAAAGTGGGCAATATCGACCCCCCCCCCCCGGGTGGACGATGGACTAGTCCGGGGGGGGCGAGCGACAGAAGCTACTGGTATAATATAGGATCCTATGGGTTTACACTTGAGTTGGAGGGGGCGATGAGGGAAAAAAATTTCTGAAGGGGGCGATGGAACAAAAAGTTCGGGAACCTATGCTGTAGACCAGTGTTTTTCAAAGTGGGCAATATCGCCCCCCCCCCCGAAGGAGAAATGGAAATTTCGAAGGGGATGGTAGAAGCTTTGGGTTTAGTGTAGGATCCTATGGGTTCGATTGATTTGGGTGGCGATGAGAGAAATTTTTTGAAAGGGGGGAAAGGAACAAAGTGTTTGAGAAAATATGCTGTAGATCAGTCATCCTCAACCCGTTGCTCACGAGCACCACGGTGCTCGGGCATCTAGATTGCTCGATGCTCGTGTCCGATTTCGTACTCGCGAGCACTTGATCAACGTCCCAAGTAAACACCTTGTACAAATCGCATTGAAGGATTCAAATCACCCTGATTTCATGTATAGGTATGTCAGACTTGCCGTAAGGGTGCTCTTCTTTTGATCATGGGTACAGGCAGTGCTCACAACTAAAAAAAAAGAAAGTTGAATATCTCTGCTGTAGAGATGGTGGTAAGTGCGAAGTGACAATCCAACGACATGGCTGAGATTACCTCGCGTGAGAATTTAGATAGCTATTGAGATGAGGTCCATTAAGCTACCACATGAAATTATGTTATTTGGAACGGGTCGGGTGATGACCGATACCAAGAGTTAGAGGTACCAATTCCCAGACTAGCAAAAATCTGTAGTTTGCCACGTGTGGAAATACTTCACTTACGAAGCAAACATGCCATACAAATAAGAGAAAATTGGGAATTTGTCTATCTCCATTTGACCCGTTTTCCCGGGACATTCCCGTATTTTCCTGTAATGTTGGCCCTCACTTCTTTCAAATTAAAAATTGTCCCCTTTCTTCCCGATTTCAACAAAGACTAGTTGAAAATTCCTATTATTCACTGGAATCAAGCTGATTGCTATGACTATGAATATTCTTACCACATATTTGTAAAGTAATATATATATACAGTCAAACCTCGTTAGTGCGTCAACCGGTTAACACGTCACTCCGCTTACCGGGTCACTTTCTGGAAGTCCCAATTGTCCTCTGGCAGGAATTGGCACAGCTATGGCTTACTCCGTTTAACGAGTCACTCCGCTTACTGAGTCATATTTTTGCTATCCCAAGAGTGACGCATTAACGAGGTTTAACTGTATTTTTGTTTTGTTCCGTGTAACTTATTTTAATGCGCTGTGACTCGCAGCAGCACTTCATTCCCCGCCATTGGCGATATTTTTGGAGATTTTTTGCCAAAATTGGAAGCCTCGCTCGGGTTCTGGACAATATTTGGCAATCTGCCGCAATTTTTCTCGAGGAAAAAAAAAATTCACTGCGATAAAGTATTGCAATGACTGAAGAATTTCCTTAGGGGATTTTTTAATTTCTGCGAATCACAGTTTTAGGATTTTTAGGGATTTTTCTATGAAGATACGAAAAATCAAAAAAGTATCCGGTTCACGAACTGGAAGAGTTTGATAAGGCTAAAAAAATCGGAAGGCTTCGAGTTGAATTCGAAGCATATTGGCACTCATGTGAAACGTGCGTCGGTGCGTTGTGACGGGAGGCGAGCTGAAAGGGGGGGGGGAATTGGGGGCGAGTGAATAAATTTCCGTGCCAATTTCATCGAAACAATTTTCCCCCAATTCCTCGAGATTTTCTTAATAGGGTGGATTTTTATCCGGGACACAGCGGCTGTGCCACTGATCGTCAGGATGTAGACGGTGGTGAGTAGTGACAGTTCAGTGATATGGTTAATTACCTCCCGTGAGAATTTAGAGTGTTTAATGGGCGTGATCAATGGCTATCACACGAAATTATGTTATTTGGAGCGGGCTGAGCGATGCCCGATACCAGAGAATTTATCGGTGGAAAATCCGGCGCAATGTGGTCCCGAGTAAAATGCGTTGAAGTGATCCCCGTTTCATTGCGTATCATCCTTCCATCTAGTGCGAAATATATACATTATAAAACTTAGTTCATTCTTCACACCACGGTGACTTTATTGATACATTAGACCACAATTATTTACAATAACTAGACCGAAAAGTAAATTATCTTATCGTAAATCTTGTTAAATTATGTAAACTCGTCTGATCCCGATCAGCTTCTCAACACGGGGTTGTCCCGTAAATTTCTAAATAGTTTAAAAATCCGTGAAAGTCAAAGGAATATGTAAATTCGAATGCATTTGGCGGAAAAAGTTCTCCCAAAAAGGTTATATTTTTGATACAGGAAAAAACAAAAAACTATTTGAAATTTTTGTCGATAGAGCGCACTGCACACGGAAGGAAATAGAAAATCACGGGAAATATGCAAATCAGAAGCCCCCCCATGAAACGCAGGCAGCACGATTTAAAAAGCTCATTTCTAAATTTTGCTGTTACTGGGGGCTTACATAAGGTTCATTGGCATTCGTGGATAAGTCACTAATGGCGCAGTTGCTTTAGCTCAGCCAAACGAGTCGTCGGCTGAAGCTTTACGAACGTTTCGGACCCAGAAGAGATCAAAGAAAAGTTTGTGTTCAATCGTTCCCGATTTGCTTTTGTTCAGCGCCCTCTATCAAAATACACTTGAAATACTTTTTCCTGTACCAATTAAAAAAAAAAAATCCCCGTTTGTGAGAACTTTTTCACACAAACCGCATTCAAATACATTAATTCCTCCGTCGTTCCTCCAAACTTTTAACGGATTTATGGGACACCCTGTATATTGCTGCTGCTAAACCACACACGCACTTCGTCCATATTCCTCTGCGGAATTTCTCACGAATCGGTACATGTTAGAACATGCGTGCAATGTGTGGCTGGAATCCCGCAACTAATAATAGTATTGAAAAAGGTGGTTTTGTATCATATCTTTGTTGAAATTCTTGTCAATGTAGATATGAAGTTTGAAATCTGAATGATCCTTCGTTTAATGTTATCAATATTACCCCTACCTCCTTATCTTTTAACCTACTCTTCTTATTTTTGGGTTTCCCCCAATATACACATTGGAGGGAAACACACTTATAAAAGCACTTTGATAACACTTTCGTTGTGTAATGCCGGCCTAAGACAAGAACCACCAATAAGCCTATTGGCTACACTCGCTCGAATGTAACCGATACGCTGATTGGTAGCATTTTTTTCAGTTTTTATGAGAGAACTTTATGAAATTATCATAGTGTACGGGATTACCCGGCCTCAGTAACATTTATACAGAGCTAAAATTTGGTTTGGAAGGTTAAATTCTTCCATAAATTCTTCCAAAGTTTGTCAAAAGTGATGCATCTCTGGTTTTGAAACTACATAAAAGGCTCAACCAACTACTTTGAGACTATAAATTTACTCCATATGACTGAAAAAAGTTCTGTACATTCGTTAATATTCGAGCTAAACTGTCTAAGGCGGGTATGACACTGTAAAAGTTTGATAAAAGTCCTTTTATACAACTTGAAAAATCTAACCAATAACATAATCGGTTGCATTTGCTCGAATGTAACCTATGAGCTTTATTGGTTGGATTTTTCAAGTTTTTATAAAAGGGATTTTATCAATCTTTTAGAGTGTAATACTGGCCTAAGACCGGGATTATACTATAAAAGTTTGGTAAAAATCCTTTTATAAAACTTGAAAAAGGCAGCCAATATAAGGTCACTGGTTGCATTCTCTAGAATGTAACCAATAACATTATTAGTTGGATTTTTGCAAGTTTTACAAAAAGACTTTTATCAAACTTTTATAATGCAATCCCGGTGTAAGGCCACGATTACACTATAAAGGTCTGATAAAAGTTCTTTCATAAAACTTGAAAAATGCAACCGATAATCGTACCGGTTACATTCGCGCAAATGCAATCGATAGTCTTATTGGCTACTTTTTTTAAGTTATTATCAAACTTTTATAGTGCAATCCCGGCCTAAGATCGGCATTACAATATAAAAGTTCATTCATAAAACTTTAATAATTTAACCAATCGGTAACATTCGAGGAAATGCTACCGATAGCCTTAGGTTGAATTTTTCAAGTTTTATAAATGAAATTTTATAAAACTTTTATAGTGTGATACTGTCCTAAAACACGTTTTAATGCACATGAAGAAGTAATTTCCTACACTTTTATAACCCGAAAAAGAAATAGAAATTCGCTTATAAAACGAGAAGTTCGTTACGATGCCAATTTCACTATCGTGATTGTGAACTGTCGTTATAACGGACTTTTACTGTAGTTCAGGGGTCATCCGGTGATCTCTCCCTCTCTCGATCATACCATGAATTCACGATCGTAAACTACCCTGCTGAGATTTGGATTGCCTTATTGATGAAGAACCGACTAGCAGAAATCGGTAATACATTCTGTATATCTCGTCATGGAAAATATTAAGGCGAGTCCAAACCCGAACGAGAACCTACCGAGGGAAAATCCCATTGACCAAGACCTTAGAAGCAGTTAATCACGTTTCCACAAAAACCAGAAAATAGGGAGTTCACCACATTCATACCAGAAAGAATAAATTACGACTCGCCATCCCCCTTTTTAAAAACAGAAACGCCAGTAACGAAGGAAGCGACCATTTTACTCAAAACGAATAGATGACCGTAGGAAGTATAAACACGGACAGTTTTTTTTTCTCTCTCCACTCCTAGCTGTTGGGCCTCCGGAGGGGCCTAAAACTGCAAGTTTGATGTTCGGAAACGCCCTTGGAATATTCCCGATCGCGTGGGCGCGCAAACGACGCGAGCTTTCATGCGCCGCGCACCGCCATTAATATTTAACAAGATGAGGCCCCCTGATAACGATGATGAGTGTTGTGGAAAAATATTTGATGAAGTTATCCGTTTTGTTTTGGAGAAGGGAGGGCGAGAGCACAATTATCTGCAGTTTCGCTGGCTGATGAAAGCGGCTAATTTAACGGAATTGATTACGGCTATCCATCATGTGCATCGAAGGTCGTCTTCAACTACCGTCCGCGAAGAAATTGAGCTATTAACACAAGGAAGGGATCGGAGATCTTAGCCATAATATTGACTCTAGAAGCTGGTGACTCAAGGGTGCTCAACCGTTCGCAGAGTGCGGGATAATTCATCATTTATAAACGGGTTGCAGGCCAACTGAGTAATCTGTAATCTGCACAGTGGGTCACTTGAGTGACCTGGATCTGCACTGCTAGTCACTCATGTGATCTGGAAATGCGAAGCGGGTCGCTCAAGTGGTTTGGAAATGCGCCTCTGGTCATTTAAGTGATCTGGAACTTCACCGCTGGTCACTCAAGGGGATCTGGAACTGCACTGCTGGTCACTCGAGTGATTTGTAAATGTGCCGAGAGCCATCTACGCGATCTGGAACTCCACCATTGCTCACTCAAGTGACCTGGACCTGCAACGCTAGCCTTGAGGGGTATGTCCATATGGGCCCCTGGGTTAAGATGAAACTGATTCTACGGACAGCTCTGCAGCGTTTTCTACGCCTACCATATATATTCGCTTCAAACCATTTTTTTTTCACAAATCACTGTGCCCCCCCCCCATTAAATTTTAGGATCACATGGATGACCATTATCGGCCCTGGTTGAGAACCCACTGGTATACACGGAACACACACATGTCCAGAGCATCTTCACTCATTCCGAACAAAGACAGAGAACACATTCCGGACACTATATATGAAACATCCCTTACCAGGAAACCTTCTAATGTGTTTTCGCATCAACAGGCCGCGAAATCGAGAAGTTTTCGAGGGGATTAACAAACGAATTAGCGCCTGACAAGATGGACGGCGGCTAATTGATCGTTTGGCTCGACGCTTGACCGGACACACAATAAGCGACGGCCAGTGTTTTATCAGGCTCTTGAGGGTCGGACGGGCGGCGGGAGCCACTTCCCACTCCGTTGTCTTCTGGGTTCGAGTTTAGGGTTTATTGAGAGCTTTTGAGAGACGGCAAGATTCGCGCCCCCCGAAGTCACGAAAGTACTTCTGGTAAGTACTCCGGAGTACGTGATGAGGATTATGTGTTATCGACGAGCGCGTGAATGTGTGTGGCGATAGTGTACAATAATTGCATTTACTCGGAATTCGATGCTCTCTGGGGGCATTTATTCCTCTACCCGAGTGGTGTTTTCAAAATGCACCCTTGAGAGATTAAAATCTTCAATGAACATGAAGTAACATGTTTCCAATTTTACAACATCCGCGGGTATTCATGTCTAAAGAATTACGCATCCACATTAGAGTTTGGTGACGTTTTGTCTCGAAGTGAGTGATTAGAATGATTTGCTTCATTACGGCAGTTGTTCTCGAACAGTGTGCTGCGACACCCAAGTGTGCCGCGAGATATCTTGAAGGGAAGAATTAGGCCGTCTTCCCCAACCAGTATGGTAAAGAAAGTTAATTACGCCGTCCAAGTGCCTAGCATGGATACCGTGAGATACCCATGCCGACAATCCTAATCTCATTCACAAGACGACCATGATCGTCCGAAAACCCTACATTGTAAGTTTTCATTGTTTCAGATTTGTGGGCACAGTTACTCCGAGTCAACCGTCAACAAGTCGGGTCCACAACCCCTCACATTCAAATACAAAAAAGTTCTCACCTTAAGTGGCGGGGATCACAGAGGGTGCAACCACACCTTCGAAGGACAAATCGGCCGGTGTCGTGCCCTGTGCGACCCGTGCTCTGTGCGGCCAAGATGGCCAGAGCACCTTTAAGCGGTGGTCATTTCACCTGTGGGATCTAGTAGGGAAGAGAGATATAAGGGGTCCTCCTGTACTCGGATGCCGATCCGTCACTAAGGTTGGCAGGCAACGACTGGGTCCCACGAATTTGATCCAAGGTCTAGAATCTTCATCTAAACAGAAGATATTTACCATTATATATACGTTTGGTACATGTTACACAGAGACTACCCAACTTCGAATCCTCAAAAGGATGTCGATGTAGCACGTCAATTCGCGTGTATTCTAGCAGCCTTCGCAGTTCAAATCGAAAGTCACAGTACCCCACACAAGAACGGTCTCTAGGAGAGGCTCTTATGCAGGGATCAAAGATCCGCTGCAGAGACTTTCGTGGGAGGAAGGGGGGGGGGGGTTCGTGAACTTCAATAGGAAAACAATCAATTTATCGTCTTTTCATTATCGTATGCTAAACATAACCCCCTATAACCTGCAGCAAGCCCCTAAATGAGATTTCTCATAGTACCCGTTTCAATTTACACTGTGAGAAACGAAAAAAGAAATTGTCTCTGAGCCCCTCGGGCAGGAGCCCTGTCAGTCCCCTCCCCCAACCTCGGGGAGGGGCATGATGCTAGAATATTATTTGATTTCAAAGTCGATAAGTGGCTTATATTTTATTGGTAAAATACAATCCGCGGAACGCAAAACGCTAAGGACTCCCTGATCTATACAGACAATTTAATGCGAGAGCATTCAATGAGATATCGCTTCGAATATATGACAATTATTGTCTTCTGCTTCACACTAACCATTTTGACATTGTAAGGAACTGATCAATGTGCCTCGATGATGGTCCAAGGACGTGGAAGCACCACTGGAAACGCAATTGGTCATGTCCGATGTTCGCTCCACGTCACGACCACGACTGTTCCTCTCATGCGATCATCCATCTTCCAGAACGTATTAAACTAATCTTCTCCAACAAAGCTTTGTCAACGCAACGAGACAAAAAAAACTTCTTGATTTTTTTTTCTCCTACTTCTTCCTTAAAATAATATTTTTCCACGAGGTTTTTTTCTTTTTTCTCTTTCGTTTACTTCATTGTGGTCTAAAGAAAAGAGGAAACGACCCCAAAACGACGAGGCATTCAAGAGCGACCCGAAAATTTGAAGCACTCAGCTGGCAATTATCCAATGATTCCCTTCACTCAAGTCTCAGTCAGTAGCTCGGCAACACAGCACACACACACACACATATATATACAAAAAAAAATGTCCCATCCCGTCCACGAATAGATACACTCATTGTCTAAGAACTGGAGAATGTCGTAGAAAATAGTTTACTCACTTCTCCCTCCTTATTTCCATGGTTTCTGTAAAGACTCGGAAATTAGACAAAATGGCTCCCACTTCTTCGGATTCTATATTTGAGGGGTTTTTCTTTCTTTGGCGGAATTTGAATGTCCAGAAAGTGAAAATATTTGCAGTATTATAACTGCTAACGGGTCATGCCGCAATGCTTTGTATCCGTTCTGCAAGCTTTTGTCGATGCACATAGTGCCTTGCATATATGTTCTGCTTCGGTTCGTGCCTTACGTTGCCTCGAATCTGCCTTACGCAAACTGTCACGCTGATGCCTAATTGTTGTGTACATATTTTTATATATTTCTTCGTCTCAGTGCCATGATCTAATCGAGCAGCGGCATGCATCAAGCATTTGCTTATTTCTGTATGCATATACCAATTTGTAGTAACACGTATTGTCTTCAATTTGATTGGAAATGAAACAGCCTGGGGAACTCTAGAGCCTGGTCACCGGGATGTGTGGCTGAGGACGCATGTGGCCGACGAGAGAAAACTCCAAGGATCGAGGGACTCGCCCGGAACAACAGAGGGTAGGAGAAGAGTTGTAAGGGCTGGATATATAGTAAGGGGGATATTGAGGGAATCCGAGGGTTCGGGGGCCGATGGGAGGACATCCCGTGAGGGCCCTTTCGTCCTTCTACAGCAAGACCCAACCCAATAGGGTAAAGGGCTTATATCCCTCAAGGGGCAGAGCCCGGGTCTCGTGCCCGAGTGGCATGGTGGTAAGATGTTCGTCTACCATCGTGAAGGTTGTTGTCAGGGTCCCGGGTTCGAACCCAAGAGAGGATATCGGTAAGATATCCTAAACGAACTCGAGGCGACCACCGATAGACAGCGCCTTCACTTCCAACCCATCTCACTAATGGCAGTAAATTGCAATATAGTGATATGGCCAGAGTTGGTGTTTGGTGAAGTAGTAGTAGTAGAGTCCGGGTCTTGTCTGATCTTCAGGTAGCGGTCACTTTGGCCGCAGTGGGGGGGGGGGAAACTCAACATAAATTGTTTTTCTTCACGGGAACTTCTTAAAACAGTATCTATTCGGTGTTTCTCAAAGTGTGAATCGTGGCTCCTAGTGGCGTCGCTGTGAGCTGGAGATATCAATATTTATGCTTTGAATACATGGTTGTTTCTTTCATGCAGGAAAATATCTACCGAACTATTCTGGGAAGCCGCGTACGAACCAGGAATTGAACAAGGAGGCTGCGGGTGTTATAAGTTTGAGAAGGAAAGGAAAGGACCGATGTGTGGAGTGCTGTTTCCAAAACCTAGCACATGGCACAAATCTCGATGTCTATCACCGTGCCAATGATCGTATGTGCACCAGTTTTCTTCTTATCAAGGGTAGACGAAATATCATGAAATAGATTGTGTAATGGCCAATAATAGTTTACTGAGTAAAGAGCAGGGAATTAGATTACTTCAGATTAACTTAGATCACTCTAAAGCGGCTACTTATCAATTGGAAAAAACTGCCAACGAAATGAACGTGGACATAGTACTGGCCCAAGAGCCCTGGGTCTGGTCCACAGCGCAAGGTCCGGAACTCAAGGGTCTCCCCTTGACTTGGTCACGCTGGACATCAAATAATGGGAAGGCTGCGATCATGATCCGCAACAGAGCACTTCATGGAGCTGTGCTGTCGGTTATGAATAACTCGGTGGCGGTGCAACTGCATGTAGACGGAAGGGAGCTGATCGTGGCTAGCTCATATTCCTCTCCATACAAGGACATAAAAGAAGCCATCCAGGAGATTGAGGAGATCGTGGTAAAGAATGGAAGGCACGGGATCATTATTGCCGTAGACTGGAATGGACACAACTCTCTATGGGGTTATTCCGATAATAATGAAAGAGGTGAAGACATCCTAGACTTCCTTATGTCCAAAGACCTCTTCCTTTTGAATGGCGACAACAGCACACCGACCTATGGACACACTGGATCCTTCGGCTGGCCGGATCTATCTATATGCAATCACGTGTCTCTAGCAAATGCCATACAATGGTCTGTGGGAGAGGAATATTCGGCAAGTAGTCACTCCTATATTCACATGGTGATATGTGACTCATCTCCATCAACTAGAACCCCTTGTTTCAAAACAACGCAGCGTAAGCTCTTCAATTTTATTCGTATCCTCAGAAGTACAACACCAGTCCTGATAAGGCAGATTCGTGAGTGCCGAACGTATGATCAACTTCAGCATAATCTAATCGAGCAGCCAACACTGTGCATCAAGTAATAGAAGAGGCAGGTAATAGGTCGTTGCTTCCTGGGAGCAACGGATCGCAGATGCCAGTTAAATCCAAAAGCACATGGTGGACAACTGAACTGGAAGTGTCACGCAAGAAGCTCAGAGCTCTGAAAAGACGATATATACGAGCAAAAGATCAGGAGGACAAAATTCGCCTGCGCATGACATTTAATAAATATCAGGCTCAGTACCGTAAAGAGATTCGTAAAACAAAATTATCTGCCTGGCGTGCACTATGTGAAAAAACAGCCTCTGAATTTGGTACCGTATATCGTGCTTCTATGTCCCGCAAAACGAAGCCGCAGCTGACTATGAGCCAATTTGGTGACGAAACAATTTTGCAGGCGGGGGAAAGACACCTTAATGACATTTACCCCGATGTTGACTCCGATGACTATGGTCCTCCTTATATGAGCTCTAGTATGTACTTCGAGCCGGATTTGAATATGACAGCAATATCTAAGCAAGAGATAAAAAGAATCGTTGACCAGCTTAATATGCGGAAAGCCCCGGGTCTAGACCGGGTGAACAACAGGATGGTCAAGGCGATAAATAAAGCATTTCCAGATCTTTTACATTCCCTATACAATAAGTGCCTGCAACTGGGATGTTTTCCAAATCATTTCAAAGAAGGTAAGCTACTCCTTTTATTGAAGAAAGGAAGACGTCCAGGAGACCCAAAAGCTTACCGCCCTATCTCTTTACTCTCTGGCTTCGGGAAGGTACTGGAGAAAATTTTGGTACAACGAGTCATGTTTTACACGGAGAGGCAAGGATTCTGGCATGCCAACCAGTACGGATTCCGACAAGGTCGTTCAGCAGAAATGGCGCTTGCAGACATGATGGAAGAGGTTAAGACGCAAAGAAATCGAGGTAATGACGTAGCCATCATATCCCTGGATATAGAAGGGGCGTTCGATAACCTCAGATACTCGTCTATACGCCGCCGTCTAGCAATAGCGCCCATACCACAACAGCTCAAGGTAATTTTATCGGATCTTTTGTACCACCGTCGAGCGGTGTTGGTCACGGATGCGGGAAAAGCTGTGAAAGAGCTTCAAAAGGGTGCACCTCAGGGCTCATGTTCCGGCCCCTTGTTATGGAATCTTGTTCTGGATGAGTTGTTGAAAATTAATTGGCCCTCAAACGTCAAAGTTCAGGCTTATGCTGATGACCTTTTGGTAATTGCATCTGCCCCTACTGTCAAGGGATCAGGTGATCTAGCAGAAGAAGCCCTTAGAACAGTGTCAAATTGGCTGCACATGCATAAGCTCACTCTCTCTATCGCTAAGACAAAATTCTTGTGGATATCAAAGAAAAGACCTCCCACCATCTGGTTCCAAGGGAAAACCATCAAGAAAACGGACGTGCTATGTTATTTAGGCGTTTTTATCGATAAGCAACTTAGCTGGGACGATCACATCAAAGAACAGAAGAGAAAGGCGTCACGTGTTCTTCAGAAGATGCGCCTGATGGCTGGACCACAGTGGGGACTGACACGGGCTCTGAGGAGATCCCTCTACTTGACAGTGGTTGAGCCTATGATAGCTTATGGAGCTTCAATATGGCATTCTCCCAAGGTCCAGATGTTCAGACGGCTCGATTCTATACAAAGACCCTTCCTTCTATATATCTCTGGTGCGTATAGAACTACACCTACGAATGCTCTTCAGGTGATCTTGGGGCTCCCGCCATTATCTCTCAAGATAGAATTCCTGGCACGAGTCACACGTCTTCTAAAGCTTCACAAGCCATGTCCATTGTTAGAGGAAACATTAGTCCCGGAGGCCTTCGAGCAAAAAACTATAGGCTGGACCTCGCATCCTGCAGAATCTCTGCAGGCCAATCAAGTATTCCTAGAATCTTCGGAGGATGATACACCTGAGGAGAAATCCGTCGTATATTACACGGATGGCTCTAAACTGGAATCAGGTACAGGAGCTGCCTGTATAAAAACCGTGGGAACGGAGATCGTGCGTAAATGGGCTGCTAAACTAAAAGAAAATAATTCAGTATATCAAGCTGAGATGCTCGCTATATTTACAGCAGCTCTGGATGCAGCTACAAACAGGAGGCAGACTGTAATAAGATCGGATAGCCGTTCAAGTCTCCAGGCCATTCTAAACCCGCTCTCTGAAAACGCAATGGCGAGAAAGATAAGGAGTATACTTGTATCTCACCCATCAATACGCATCTCCTGGGTAAAAGCCCACAACGGCCAGTGGGGAAACGAGCTTGCGGATGCAGCGGCCAAAGAAGCGACCAATACCGGAGTCTTTTACGACGAACTCTTATACCCAGCTTCTCACGCAAAATCACTCCTCTGGAGGGACATGATAGCAAATTGGCAATTGCATTGGGATATGCCGGAGGCGTCAGGAAGATCAACTCACGAAGTTATAAAGAAAGTAGATACTAGGAGCAGGGGCTGGTCACGAGAGCTCATCTTATTTGTCACCGGTCATGGGCCTTTCCCAGCAACCTTACATCGCTTTAAAGTGATTGCCAGCGATAAATGCTCTTGTCTTGAGCCTGGCACGCCCCTGCACTACGCCACATGCTGTCCAGAAACGATGCCCTTTCACCTCTGTTCGCCGGCTGCCCATTTACACAGACCATGGATGCTTGGCATACTACGTCGAGAAGAATCAAAGGAAAAGATAAGAAAAATGGTGAAATTCCTTGAGGAACATCCCGAGAAGATAAGGGATCCGTCTCCTCCAGCTCCTGCAACTCCGGTACCAGCGCCGGTAAGGAGATCGCCGCGTCTTCACCCTGACAGTGCGCTGGTGGCACTGTTTGCGAGCGAGGAGCAGGATGAATCCCAAACCTAATTAATGACGTCTCGGAGAAATTAGACTGACTGTATTGAACTGCCGGAGTGCAATGAGATGCTCTGCCCTTCTTGTCATTTGATTCAATCCTTGATCACTCAAATTTATGATTGCGCCTTTTGCGATACGATTTTTATACAACTTTCCATGACTATTTATTATCCGTGCCCGTTGCACTTTACTTTAACTTGATTAATTTGATTCTTCGATTTACATAATTTTTGATTTCCTTGCACTATATGTAATCTTTGACGAATCAATAAATTTTGGTTTTACCGGAGATGCCCTGTTCCCCCCCTCGGGGGGGGGGGGGCAAAGTGCTTGCGTTGCTTCTTGCGACAGAGCCTGGGTGTCTCGCGGTTTCTCCAGTTTCTCCAGTTATAAGTTTGAGAGCAGGATCTTGAGTGTAACTGTAACACTTCGGTCATTTCAGAGCTTACTTGTGACATCAAAAACATTATCAATTCCGGAATTCAACGGCACTTCACTGGTTAATTTTACATTTCATACAATATTTTCGGGACGATACTCACCTATACGTTTCTCTCAGTTATAAGATAATTGTATACACCCCCGGTCAAAGGTATAGCACAGTGGTTCCCAACCGGGTGTGCGGGAGAGCATTTTATACTTGTTTTCCATTCCGCTTGAGAATAAATATCATTATTCACTGAACTACAGGGTGGGCAAAAAGTCCGTAAAAACTTTGAAAATTCATAAAAACCGGAGAAATAATTGAAATAAAAAATGGTTTGCAGGGACTTTAGCATCGCTAGTTCATGTGAAAATTTTTTTTTTAAGACAGGAGGCAAAATAACTGAAAAAACAGCCGATATGTGGCGCTGATTAGGAGCGCAAGTTCTTATAACCGTCTCATTTGCATATTTCCACCGAAGTCGCTCGTACCAGCGCCACCTATCGGCTGGTTTTTTTTAGGTTATTGAATAATTAATGTAATCAATTAAGGGGGGAAAAACAATTTTCTAACACATAAAAAACTTGTTATCCAAGGGGCTACGAAAGGAAATACAGTCGTTACCGTTATAGCGAAAATCCCGTTTTAGCGAACACTTTTCCCTCAGATAAGCGTACATAGGGACAATGCAAAAAAAAAATTGGAATTCCTTTGTAAGGGGTCATTCAAGTATTACGTCAGCATCGAGAGGGGCGGGGGTCAAAAATGATTGAAAATCTGCTTACGTAATACTTAAATGGCCCGTAACGAAATTTCGTTATAAGATTGCAGTTCGTTGTAACGGGATTCGACTGTAGCATAATAAAACGTTATTCAATTATACGCCCCTCTCACTTGTGCATTTTTATTTCTTCTTCGTTCCGTTGCACCGCCGCAAAAGTGAGAGAGATCACTGTATTTTCAATATCACAAATCCAGAAAAACTTCTTTTCGGTCTCTCTGTTTATAACCATGTCGATCCAGTTTATACCGACGCTAGTGATGTCGGATACAATATCCAAACCAGCGAGAGACTTCTATCGGGAACCGACGTTTCTGACTAGGCAACTTTCAAGACGTCATTGTTCTTCTACCTCACAATGAACTCAAGTGTTATGTTGATATTGGGTGGCAGCTCCGGGTTCCGTTAACCTAAAATAGGGTAGACGGAGGCCCTTTTCTGGTTACCTACCCTTCAAACTGACAAAGATGGGAGAAAGTAAAAATATAGGAACATCATGGTACGGGAGGTCTTGGCGTGAAGCTGCTTTCTACTTTTTTCCCCCCTTGTGTACTATGGTTAGTATTATATTTTAAAAGAGACTCCACCAAGGTTCTCCACCCATCCAAGTCCCGGTAACTTGTCTTCAGGGTGAGCAAAAGAGACAGGAACGAGATGTTCCTTCCGTAGGCCTCCTAATCACTGACATAAGCTGGTTTACACCCCGGCGTTCTGCGAATCCAGCTCCACAATTAGTGAGTTGAGATCTGTAACAAAGTCAAATTTTCATAGTGCCGAAATATTGTTTTTTTCCGATGTTACAACCCATCTAATTAATGGCAGTAAATTGCAATATAGCGATATGGCCAGAGTTGGCATTTGGTGTATGTGTAGTAGCAGTTCCTTTAGATGCCCCACAAGGGTGGCCCTTAGCTACTGTATAAGGAAATTTTCCGAAAGTTAAAATTTTGCTGCTCCAGCCCCACTAATCCTGCTCCAATTAACTGCAAGGCGACCCCTCAAACGCCTTGAAGTTGGAACATAGCAAGTTAACATAGCAATGTTAATCTATGTACAGGGTGGGTGAAACATCCGTAAAAAGTTGAAAAATTCACAAAAAATGGAAAAATAACGGAAATTTAAAAAACAAAAAAGGTTTGCAGGGTTAGCATTGCTAGGACACGGAAATTTTTTTGACAGAAAAAAACCAGCCGATAGGCGGCGCTGACGTACACAAGTCAAAGAAAAGATACGCAAATAACCAACAGAATGCCTCTAAATCGTTTATTACAGCAGTATGTGTTCCACATGACCAAATCATAGGCGGAGATAGACTTGGAAGTCTGGGGGGGGGGGGGGCAAGATGATGATGTCAATTCATATATACATATATACATTAGATCAGTTGACTCCACCTTTGACGCTGGGGGGGGGGGGCGTATCTCCGCCCATGGACTAAACCACCACAGGGGATAACACATTGCAGGCCAGTCACATATCCAGCAACGGTAGAGCGCAGCAATTCCGGATGTACACGTGACACCTCTCGGCTGATCCCATCTTTCAGTTCACTGCGGTAATAAATGATTTGGAGGCATTCTATGTTCGTTATTTGCGTATTTTGACTTGTGTATGTCAGCGCCACCTATCGGCTGTTTTTTCCTGACCTAGTGATGTTAACCTGCAAAACCGGTTTTTATTCACTTTTAAAGTTTCTACGGACTTTTTGCTCACCCTCTATTTCTAAAATACATTCATTCATTCAAACCGAGCACAACTCCGGTCTATCGCCATAGGCAATTTACTACCGATTGAGTTGTGCCGGAAGTATGTGTGTGTGTTTCCCCCAAATCCCAAGGGCCACGAAAGCGACTGTACACTAAGTGTGCATTACACAAAAACTTCTAAAATACAGCAACCCAGTTAAGAATGCAATTATATAAAAACTACACGCTCATGATAAATATATTTCAGTTCACGGGGCTACTACAAAGCTTGGCGACGGTGAAGAGAGGAAAGAAAACACAGAGAAATTGAATTCTTTCTCTCCATTGGCGTTTGAACGCAATATTGCGCCCGTGATCGTGAACACGTTATAACGTCTGCCTCAATCAATTTCTCCAGTTCATTCTAGAGTTCAACGAGCTCGATCATCACCTCCTAGAGATAGAAGGACTCTGCAGTGTTTGCGATAAACGCCATTCAGACTACCTAGCAAGTTTGCCAAACAGCATCACATTTAGTTTCTTCTTATTTTGGCGTCGAATCTTCCTGATTGCCTCACGAAAGCCGCACAGTGATCGGATGTGGGGGCATAGAAATCGCCAATTCTGAGCTCGAGATAATTTCTTTTCCTAGCAACGATGATACTGGCACGAGCAGGGAATTTTTTTCTCCCCCCTGAATATTCTGAGGGAAAATAGACTAATTACTGACGTCACAGGCAGAGTGCGGAGGCCTTCTATCTCTAGGAGGTGATGGCTCGAGGCGACAACACCGCCTCGAGCAATCTAATTAATGGCAGTAAATTGCAATATATCGACTTGGCCAGAAGTTGGTGTTTCTGGTGTAGTATGGCAGTTAAGTTTATAAAAAAACTTACTAGTCTTACAGCAGTTCCATAACGTCGATGACGAGATCTTCAGAGCCACATTAAGCAGCAAAATCTGTAAATTCACAAGAAAGAAAACAAAATCAATACAACGATTCAAAAACGAAATGCCATAGAAATTAAACTCCGTCATAACAAGGGGGGGTTCAAATTGGCCTGGAAAAAAAGGTCTATATCAATGTCATAAGCTGGGGAAAAAAATGTTTCTGTCCGTCTTTTTGTTATTGTCATCAGAACATTTTCCCGTCATCTTTAACGGGGACCCCGAACGAAAAATGAGCACCGAAAATGTCGGGAGGGGGGGGAAAAAAAAAACGGGAATCTCGGGAGGGAGGGAGGGGGAAAAAAATCGATATTTTGATTAATGACGGGAGGGAGTAGCAATGTCACATTTCTGGATCATGTGAGAAATGATCAGCACATACATTTTCCCCGTGAACAACATTCTCTTCTCCTCCGTCATCTTTTACTACCTGCCGAAAATTGTCCCGTTTTCTATTTATTTTTTTCACGTTTTTACCCTCATTCCGGCTGAAAGTCCCCGTACAGTGACCGGCCGGAATGAACCACACGGCAATATTTCTCATATAACCGACAGAATTTGAAAATTATAATTATATAATTTATTTACCTTTTACGAATGGTACCTTTCTTTCTTTCTTTCAAACTGAGCACAACTCAGGTCTATCGCCATCTATGGGCGATTTTTACCACCTAATGAGTTGTGCCGGAGGTGTAACTGTGTATGTGTACCTAACAGTCTGAATGCATATGTAGGGTTGTGTTTGATTTTTCAGTGAGGCATATATGTTTCAGAAGGGAAGTGAGTGATGTGTTATGATTGAATTACATTTGTGCTGTTTGTGGGTCTGCTGCTCTCTGCGGCGAGACTTTCCAACGGGGAGATCGGCTCACATTTGTGTCTTGAAGTTGGGAACCACAGAAAACCAACTTCAGCCGACCACCACTATGGCGACGGTGGGGTTCGACCCCGGGTCCTCGCGATGCGAGTCCGTCACTATGACCACTCGACCACCATAGCGGCTACGAAAGGTACCAATAACTTTCGTGCTTGTCTCATACCGTGCATGCTCAAACAATAGTAGGCGGCCGGCCCTCGGAGTCATTTGACGTGGCCCGTGACCGCAAACCTAATTTTGTGAAATGAACTAATCGGAACGTTTGAAAAAATCAATCGAGTGCGACCCGTGGCATAGTTACAGAAATTATTAGACTGGACCCCGCGGAGTATTTCTGGGCACTCGAGTGACCAGCAGCAAATTTGCAGATGAATTGAGTGACCCGTGGCATATTTGCAAATCACTTGAGTAACCTGCTGCATATTCAAAAATCACTTGAGTATCCACTGGCACAGTTCGAGAAAATGGCCCACAGCATATTTATAAGCAACTTGAGTGACCCGTCGCATATTCACAAATCACTCGAGTGACCCGTGGCATATTCACAAATCACTCGAGTGACCCGTGGCATATTTGCAAATCACTTGAGCAACCCGCATATTCAAAACTCACTTAGGTGTCCCGTGGCACAGTTCCAAAGAATGACCCACAGCATATTTATAAGCCACTTGAGTGACCCGTGGCATATTTACAAATCGCTCGAGTGACCCATGACATATTTACAAATCACTCGAGTGACCCGTGGCATATTTGCTAATCACTTGAGCAACCTGCATATTCAAAATTCACTTGAATGTCCCGTGGCACCGTTGAAGGGATGACCGCAACATATTCATAAGCAACTTGAGTGACCCGTGGCAGAGTTTCAGAGCATTTTGCATGCGGCACATTTCCAGTCCATTCAAGTGATCCGCGTTGCACACATTTCCAGATATCACTCAAGTGACCTGTGACATACAGATTGCACGACTGACCAGCGGCATACTTACAGATCACTTGAGCGGCCCGCGGCACGTTTACGGGTCACTCGGGCCGACCGACCCGCGGCACATTTGCAGATCTCTTTAGTGGTCTACGGAACATTTGTAGAGTACTTAAACTCTCCGCGGCGCATTTCTGGAGCCCTTGCGTGATCGTGGTGCATTCACAGACACTGAAGTGGTCCACGACACGTTTTTTCATAACCAATGAAGTGGGCCCCACCATCTCCTCAAGGTTGAACACCCTTGTCTTACATCAGCTATCTTCAACCTGTTGCTCGCGAGACACCATGGTGCTCTACGGAGTACGCAGAGTGCTCAATTCTCGCGTCTGAATTTGTACTCGCGAGCACTTTTGATCGAAGCTTCAATTAAACACTCTATAAAAAACTGAATTCGAGGATTATAGTTATGCCGATTTCAGGCCTTTTGAGATATGTAAAAGTTGCCGCGAGGGTGCTCTTCGTCTGATGGTGGATATAGGCAGTGCTCGAGACAGGTTAAAGACCCCCCCCCCCCCGTACTGTTGTTTAATTCTCACATGTTAAGTCGCGGGCCACAAAGGAATGGCGAAGGGAATCCCAATGAGTAGCACACTGTCATACATGCACTAACTACCTGTGGTGCTTGGAACAACCTGGAGTGGCCCGCAGAGCTGTAATGACTAATATGATGAAAAACATGAATGTTCTAGCTCTGGTACCAACAGATCAACAATTCTGAATTCTCTCCAATTCTGATGTGGGGAAAGAGTTATTTCCGTGGGGACAACATTCTCTTGGAGGACCGTTTTTCATTCTTATTTGTGAAAAGCGCTCTCTGTCGGGGAAACCATTAAATAGAATAGGGAAAAAATTAATTGAACAAAATTAAATTGAATTTTGAAGAGAAAAAACTTTTTAAATTGTATTTGCCAATAAATAATCATTATACGGTCTGTCTGTTGATTAAAAAAGTTTAGTGCCCACCACCAGCGGGGGGAATGGCGCTGTATGCAACGTTGTTAAACTAAATAAGACATCGGTTAAACATGTTCTTAATCGTTGTTAGAACGTGCCACAAATCATGTTCAATGTGGCGCGTCCACCATTTTTTCTGAAAGCAAATTAAATCGCATTACTGCGTTCTCCGTCCTGAACAGTAGTTCTTAGCACAGGCCCGTCATTTAGAGGGGGCCATTGTCCCCCCCCCCACCCCTGGTCTTTTGCAAATACACTAGAAATGGTATGTATATGAATACATTGAGTACATGTGCTTTCACCCCCCCCCCCCGGAAAAAGTTGAAATGACGGCCCTGTCTTAGCATATCAGGAGGAATGTTACGGACATGTCGGTGTATCGCATTTTTCAATTCCGCCAAATTGGTTATGTGAACACCATAACAGTGGCTTGATGTCTTATTTCGTTTAACAATATTGCATACAGCGCCATTCCCTGCTGGTGGTGAGTTTTTGAACTTTCTGATAACATTTCGTCCAGCAGTTTTCCTTCTATGGCCATTTCAAAGTGGAACTTTAATTATAAAGACCATGTATATGTAACTTAACTTCTAAGTCGTATACTGACCGCATCTAAAAGGATCATGTCTAATAGTGGATCAAGGACTTATAACTCCCCCTCCCCCGACATACATCTTGAGCCGAGCAGAGGCTCTCTGTATTGAATTTATAGGGTAAAAAAAAACGACAAAAAAATATTGACATTTTTCTAGGGCTCCGGGTCGGAGCCTTGTTCGAAGTATTCTTGTAAAGGGACCCCTTGACAGAACTAAAATAGCATCAGTGAATCACATCAATAGCCAGTGAAATCAATCATTTCCGTCAAAGATGTTTAGTCAATAATCGAATATGTGGTGTCGAAATTTCTTAGGCCCTCCAGTTCCAAGAAACGCGGGCAAATGGCCCCACTTGCCCAAGCGGAATTCTGGAATTGATTGAAGATTCACACACCCAAGTAATATAAAAACCCCAATCCCGAATGTGTAGCAACAATGTTCCAAACTAGGCATAGTCCTCATAGAACAAGAATGGACTTAAAAGTCTTGCCCTATTGTCACGTGTGCTCGTTTTATTTTTTGCAGATGAAGTGGCTCTTGGCTGAAGAAACGTTTCATCAAATATGATCAAATCTCTCCCAATTTGGCGTCTTTAGAGCTATATTGGCCAAATTTCAGGATAGATTAGAAGCACTAAAGAGACGAGCGATACTGATTATTTCAAAGCAATAACGATCCATAAGCATATGAATAGTTAAATATAGATAACTACCATTCTGTACAACATAGTTGCACCCCAGGTTTACCCTCAGCATGGTTAAAGTTCGGGGGGTTGGCCTAGGTTTTTCTCAACAGCGACTTCGTTTTCAAGTTTCCTGGCTTCGCGTGGTCTGCTACTACTGATTTTGCTCTAGCCTGAATTGGTGAGGTGCATGAGACACCTAAGAATCAAAAACCGAACATATCCCATACACATAAAAAACATCAAACTTTCCCCGAAGGATGGATGTCTTTGGAGAATAATTAAGCTAACTCCCCACCACCTTCGCCAACCGAAGTCACAAAGCAACCAAAAACCATCCGTTGGCAATCAATCGCAAAGTGCATAATCTGACAGCGTGGTGCTGTAGGACGGGAACCCTCGCCTAAGGGTACGTCCATAGTGCACCGCTTCCCGCTTCTCGCTTTATTGCTTAAACCGCGGCAGTTGTAGAAGGCGAGATGAACTCGCGCGATTCTAGCCGGTGGTGGTTATAGTGCACCGCTCGCGGGAGCGTCTGCTTGCATGAGCAGTTGGCATCATGGAGCTATCACGTGGGGATATATTGTGTTTTTGTTGACAACAAAAAATATGTACATGAAATGAATAGGACTCACCTTAAAGTTGCAATAGGTTTAGTGTAATCGCTAATTATAGTTAATTAATTAATTGATGATAAATCAGCGATTTCGCTTTTAGTGCCACAACAAATTTTCGATTAGAAAAACGAGAATTAATCGTTACAAAATTTCGTTTGATTTAGTTTTATCGTTAATTAGTTTATATTAATGATAAAACTAAATCATGATCGATAATTAACTAATCAACTAATAACGATAAAACTAAACTGGCCGATAACTAGTTAATTAACGGCAAAATCCGTTGGATTTCGTTTTATCGTTAATTAGTTAATCAACTTAATTAGTTAATTAACGAATTAACGCTAAAATGAAATCCAACGGTATTTTGATTAATTAACGATATCGTTTTTATTACGTCAACTAATTAACGATTAGTATTAACAATAATTATTCGTCATAAAAACTCCGTTAGATTCAGTATTACCATTGATGATCCTTAATTAATAACCGATTTCGCTTATATTATGCCATAACTAGTTAACGATTAGTATTGACAATAATTAATTCTCACAATAGGATTCACTATAATTGTTAATTTTCCTTAATTACTTGATGATTAACGATTTTGCTTTTATTATGTCATAATTAATCAACGATTAGTCAATCAACTCCGTCGATTTACTATTCCACTATAAAACGAACACTTACAGGAAAGTATCCGTTTTAAAGTGCAAGCGGTGAGCCGGTCAAGCGATAAAAAGAAATAACAATTCATTCCGGTTAAAGCGGGTAAAAGCAGTTTCAGCCGGTAAAAGCAGGTAGGCGGGCGCACTATGGCCGCCCCAATGAGTGTTCACGATCTTTTTTCAGCCGCGATGAAGCGAGTAGCGAGAAGCGGTTCACTATGGACGTACCCTAAGGCGGCTTTTCTTAAAGTGAGGGGGAGCCGGTGCATCAATGTGCGCGCGTTCAATCATCACCACCTAGAGATAGAAGGCCTCTGCAGTGGTTGCCACAAACGTCATTCAGACTACCTAGCAAGTTTGCCACATTTTGAAACACAGCGTCCTATTTCGTTTCTTCTTATTTTGGCGTAGAATCTTCCTGATTGACTCACAAATACCGCATAGTGATTGGATGTGGGGCATAGAAATCGCCAATTCTGAGCCCGATCATTTCTTTTACCTCGCAACGATGATACTACTTCACCAAACACCAACTCTGGCCATATCGCTATACTGCAATTTACTGCCATTAGTGAGATGGGTTGGAAGTGAAGGCGCTGTCTATCGGTGGTCGCCTCGAGTTCTCGTTAGGGAAAATATCTTACCGATATCCTCTCTTGGGTTCGAACCCGGGACCCTGACAACAACCTTCACGATGGTAGACGAACATCTTACCACCATGCCACTCGGGCACCAACGATGATACTGGCACGAGCAGGGAATTTTATGTCCCTGAATATTCTGAGGGAAAATGGACTACTTACTTGACGTCACAAGCAGAGTGCGAAGGCCGTCTATCTCTAGGTGGTGATGGTTCAATGCTCCGATAAGTGATTCTCTTCTAGACTATTCTGGGCAGCTACAGATAACCGACAACGAAGCCAAGTAGGTCGCGGGTAAGTAAAAGATCGAGAACCACTGCTTAGTGGGCGGCGGGGGGGGGGCGCTAATGCTTGGGATTTTCCATGAGGACGATTGCCCACACAAGGTGTGGGCGTGATAAGCCCAAGAACCCTTGGTGTGCATTAACAAACTCCCTGATGCCACAAAAAAAGATATAATAAGCACTAATATCTCTATATATCTTTCCAAAATATCTTAAATCTCTTATAAAAATTGATAAGCCTAACCACATGGTAACATTTCTATTAAAAATGAATATTCCCAGTTACGGAATACCCTCGAGTAACAACCCATGAAATAATCCTTTAAGAATAATTCGACGGCAAAAATATATATAAACAGGGAGATAAGAACGAACGAACATAAAAATCAAATCTCGCTAATTATCCCTCGGACAAAATTGCTTATCACCAGATAAGGGAGAAAAATAAATTTCACATAAGTACATAAGTCTCATATCTATTTCCAAGTCAGTATAAAGGGACGCAGGATCAATATCACTAGTATTTTTCCCCAGCCATTACTGGCACGAATCCGCCAAAATTGCAAAAAAAAAAAAAAAAAAATCCCTAACCAGTAGGAGAGGGAAAAAAAGGAGGGATTTTAAATTTCTCCCGCTCCCTCTTTAATCCAATTAACGGCTTACATTTCTCTCAAAACGGGATTCATTGTTCGGTTTGTTATGTTTTTCGATTTTTTTTTTATTTTACAGGGAATTATTAAAATAAATGTTTGCGCAATAAAAATTGTCAGGATTGTTTAGCGGGGATCCCCGGGAAAACTGGGATTTTTCCCCTTCTACTTCTTTCTCCCTTGCGGCGGTTTCTGACGGAAATTGTTTCGATGTTGGTAGAATATAATCCGGTTTGTTTTATTTTTTTCCCCTTGTAGGGAATTGAACATGACGTTTTGGGGTTGGAGGGGGAATTAAGCTTTTAACGATGTGTATGTATATATACGTCTCATAGCTACGGAATGAATAAGTTATTTCGAAATGGTGTTTCTGTCATTCAGTGGCGTATACACGTGTTCGAGATAACGCTCGTGGTTGAGGATCCCGGGATCGATCCGATATTTAGACCCAGGCACCTACCTCACGAGATGATTTATAGATTTATTTTTATGAGGATGAAAACACTTGTGGAAAAATGACTGCACAACTTCCAGCCCGCGGTACGAATGCGGCCCGCCAATGGGTTATATGCGGCAAACGAAACTGCTGCGCTTTAAGATACACTCCTGCTGTAGGAAAGTGTTAATTATCAATATACACGCGATAAATGATGAGGCTGACCATATTTCCCCGCTCACAAATACGGGAGATCAGGATCCATATGTGATATCGCCAATTATCGCGAAAAAATTGTCAAATGGAAATGAAGTTCTCAATTACTGCTAAAAAATTTTTTTGAACAAGTAAAGTTGCCAATTACACCCAAAAAAAAAAAATTTTGAAAGCAAGTAAAATTGCACAATTACAGTCAATAATTTTTTTAAAGTAAAGTTGCCAGGTTTTGCAACTGAGTGCATAAGCATAATCATTTCACTCCGCGGGCCATGTATATTTTGTCTTTGACAATGTTTCATGACCGCAATCGGTATTTCTACTTATCCATCACAATTTTTTTTTTGGCTGCAATTGACAATTTTCCTTCAATAATTTTTTTAGCTGTAATTGGCAACTTTACTTTAAAAAAATTACTGGCTTTAATTGTGCAATTTTACTTGCTTTCAAAATTTTTTTTTTTGCTGAAATTGGCAACTTTACTTGTTCAAAAAAAATTTTTAGCAGTAATTGAGAACTTCATTTCCATCTGGCAATTTTTTCGCGATAATTGGCGATATCACGTATGGATCCCCATTTCCCGTATTTGTATGCGGGAAATATGGTCAGCATCATCATTTATCGCGTGTATATTGATAATTAACACTTTCCTGCAGTAGGTGTACATCTTAAAGCGCAGTAGCTTCGTTTGCCGCACAGAACCCCTTGGCGGGCCGCATTCGTACCGCGGGGGTCGTGAGTTTTAACACAATTGGCTCATTTAATAAGTACGGTATCATAATGGGAAAAATCGAGAAGCTATCCATACTTAGATAAGACAACCACAATCTTTTATGGGCAGTGTGTACATTCACACTTTATCATGATTATTTGGCATTTCTATTACTCTTATTGTGCTGCAGTATTTTTGATATAGTTCACATGTATAACTGTATCCAAAATACACTGGACAACCATATTTTTTATGGGCATCTTTTTCTTCGTTGGGCAATTTGCTTGGTTTGGCCTTTGCATTTGTATTGCCAGTTTCTAATTACCTTAAATGGCAGTAAAATAAATGGCAACAATTGGCATCAGAAATTCAAACTTCAAGCGTTACGCTGAAGGATCGAGAATCTTATTTTTAAGGAAAGATGCATACTAGTTTTTTTTTTTGGTCCATCTTCATCCGGATTCACTCCATCTTGATGCCGGAGTTATGAGACAGAAAGACAAGACACAGTTTGTCTTGTCTAAAAGGTTTCATGAAGGACGAGGGAGGGCGGGAGGAATGGAACCCCAATCCTCCTGAGGGAACTTGTGTCAGAGGATCAAGTCCTTTTCTCCCCCCCCCCCAACATTCGCCTCCGTGTCCTCCCATCATACTCGCTGGCTCTGTTCCAGCAAAAACCCGGCTTTGTTATCTTTTCAATGGAAACTGCATCAGGAGTGGTGCCTGGAAGACCCGCCGTTTCGGCTCATCAATACGCCACTGTCTCTTTCGATCTCTAGTTCGCTCGCTCTCTCTCTCTCTCTCTCTCTCCAGTCCACGGCACCGGCACCGAGCCACATCGTTTTATCACTATGTATGTGTGCGGTCTAAATCCTCTAGAGTAAATCTATCAACAGCTATTAGTCGGCGATAATCGGCTCAGATAATGATTCTCTATAGCGTTCATGGAGTCGAAGGCGCAACAACGCTTGGAACTCGCATTGTGTTCTGGCTGGCGGGAGGGAGGACGACGCATCATGAACGGACAACAAAAGAGGGTTCGACAAACAATCACGAGTCATCGAGTTTGGATTCGGGATATAATATAAGTTTTCCTAAATAGTACATGGTACTTGCATGTACTTTACAAGGGCGTCTCGGTCGTTTTCTAAGTCAATATAACAACAGCATTAGTTTTATGTGTATTTCTTTCAAGAATGTCTCTTCCAAAAAATCTTTCAGATAATCAATGCCTTTTCTAAGACTAGCTTCAGTAGAAGAAAAACTTAAAACTGCTTCACAGTCCAACACTGCTTTCTTTTGAAGCTATTTTTCAACCACAAAATTAATTCTTCAGTTAATGTCTTTCTTTAGGACTACGAATCGATTAAAATTTCCAGCTGGTTAACTAAAAAATTTTAATCGATTAATCGAATTTTAATCAAATATATTTCTTTGTGACTATCGTAATGGATGCTATAAAATTATATTTCATTATAATTTTAACTCACCTATTCGGTAGATGTAAACAAATATAGGAATAGGTAAAGAAATTGCGGCTGTGACCGCTGCAAGCAATTTAATATGCAGAACGTAATTGCCATAACCTGTAATTTCTTCACTCGGATCTTGTCGTTCTTTTAAAAAACGGTTATTTGCACTGATTTCGAAATTGCTTTCGAATGGTACTTGTGAGGAGATGACCTAATGGCTACCAAGAATACGAAAAACCAATTTTCACAATGGAGACAATGAATTTTTGTCGTCTTCCAAAACTCCCATCAAACTAGTATTTTTACGTATTAATTTTCATTGCAAGTCTTTTTCTCTTGAAAAATCAATCAATTCAACTTTTTTCTCCCAATCGTAATTTTTTTTTTAAACAACGTGTTTAAAACATCTTCAAATCAACAATGTACAGGGTGTTTCAAAAAGAATCATCGGATTAAAAAAAAAAACAAAATCACGACTATTCAGCTTTTAATCCGTTTTGATCGAATAATGTATAGGTAGAAAGAGGGAAATCTCGAGTTTTATGAATTTGCCGACAGGTAGCGCTAACGCTCTTCCTTCGGCCGCCGCTTCAGCGTCTGTCTAGATTGGTTTGTCCCACAGTTCGAAACCGATTCTTATGGACGGTGCACCACCATCAATTAATATTGATTTCAAAACGCTTCAACACCGACTCCACAGTTCAACAACGTCAGTGCGAAAACTGAATTCTACACAAAGAATCAATGGTCTCGTGCTCAGAATGTCTTTCGGGACGAAAGCAAGCAACAGCATCGGAGAACGATGGGACGTTGACATCCTCCAAGATTTCATTAGACTTAAAGAATCACTCAAAATCTTTATAATATATACGAAAACGTAATCATCGAGAACCCTACCCCCCCCCCTCCCCATAGCAATTTGAGCATAAATTTCTTAAGAAAGTTGCATTTCCTACTTTTTTCCAAAGCCAGCTCGAACATAACCTCGTTCATGTGAAAGTGATGAATCCCTTCACGTTATAAAAAAGCCGTGGATATATCACATCTCATAAAATCTTTATTGATATCCCCTCATAACCATCAATCAGATATGGCCACGGATTATCGTGATTTTTTTTTCACCCGGAATATGGCGAAACATCGATACCTTATAGCGATAGATGTTTGTAGAAAAACATGAAACTTTCATGGGCTTGTTTTGATCGCTGTTGTATATACACTCGTATATATTTATAGATCTTAGAATATTTCATAAAATATTTATATCGATCGAGAGCACGAAAAATAAAATGCATGTTGAAATACGATTTCATAATATATACAATCGATACGGAACATAGGGCCTGTATATCTGGATTCTGCGATGTATTTCTAAGGCTTCTTTTTTATTTTAAAGCAATTTTTAAAACGGAACTCTTCCTCTCTCATCTATTCGAACTAAGGATTCTTTTGATGGAATTGCCTATCGGAATTCAACTTATTCAGTTATTTATCTCCTTGTTTACTTCAATTTTTACAAGGATTCCTTTCTGATGACATGGTACGGACGGGCTGTGAACTTTTCTACAGAACGAGGTAGCAACAGCTCTATGGGGGAACGTGATTGCAAAATCAAGTACCAAAGAAACGCCCATTCGATCATTTCACTCGAATTTTCACGAGTTATAATTGGTTTTGGGCATTTTAAGGATACTTGAAGTTGATTCTGGAAGGACGATTAAACGCGTATGTTTCTCTTCTGGCATTGGAACTCGCGCCAGTCGAACCACTACTTCAGTTTAGCGATGCCTTTCTAAATATTACTTCACTTAGATGACGTCTCTGGAATAAGCACAAAACTTGCTTAAGTTAAAACAATTTCTTTACAACCTGAGCTATGTCTCGTCTCTAAAACTTGTTCAAAATGACCGATGTCTCTGGAATTTGCTGAAGTCGAACAATATACCTGGAACTTGGAAGTCGAGCAATGTACTTGGAACTCGCTGAAGCCGAACCATGGCCCCGGAACTCGCTGAAGTCAAACAATGTCTCTGGAACTTGTTGGTGTTGAGCAATGTATCTAGAACTTGAAATCGAACAATGTCCCTGGAACTCGCTGAAGCCGAACAATGTCCCTGGAACTCGCTGAAGCCGAACAATGTCCCTGGAACTCGCTGAAGCCGAACAATGTCCCTGGAACTCACTCGCTGAAGCCGAACAATGTACCTGGAACTCGCTGAAGCCGAACAATGTACCTAGAACTCGCTGAAGCCGAAAAATTTACCCGGAACTCGCTGAAGCCGAACAATATATCTGGAACTGGCTTCAGTTCAACAATGTCTTTTTGAAAATTTTGTAAGCTGAACTATGCTTTTTTTCGAAATTGTGTCCTCTTGACGATGTCAGGACGACACCTTGGGGACCCTTTCCTTGTCAGCTACACTTGGATCTCGAAGCTCGGAAGCCAATACCGCCATCCACCGACCGACCAACTCTCAGCGCAAACTTAAACCAACAGAAAAAAAAAAAAAACTTCACCAGTCACAAATAAACACCATCATGGGGAAAACCCACACAATCAAAAACAGAAAAATAACCGGCAAAACGGGTGTCACTGGCATATTAACTGAACCATAGATCACGGAATCTTTAAATATAAAAATGATTGAAATGAGGGTACCATAATATTAATATTTATATCTTCCTTTCCCCCCCCCCCCCATTCCACACATATTCTCTTCCTTCAGGACCATTTGGAGACTCACTTATTTAAAAGGAAATGAATATTTCATCAGGTCCCGGAGAGAAACTTGCGAAAGAAAAAAGACACACACACACACACACACAAGGAGCAGAACGGAGATACGATGCGTCCCGCTACCGGATAATATAAGAGCATATAAAAAAAAATTTATATATATATCTATACACATATATTAAGGACATAAAAAAAAAAGCAATTAAGCTCCTATCATTATTCAAGACACGAACAAGCAGCCAGGACCGAAAAATAATAAAAGCAGTGCGCGCGAAGATGGCAGACACTGAAGTCTGTGCGTGACGCTGGCTCCCACAGTGGCGTATGTGCGTGTGTGTATGTATGTAAAGCACCGATTTCGAATTCCATCGCACGTCACAAGCACTAAGAATAAGAATTTTAAAAAAAAAATATATACACATAGAAGATATACGACTGGTCCAAAGAAAGAAAGAAAAACGAAAAAAAAAATATATCACGGCTATGACTTTGATAAAATAAAAATTGATGGCAGCGGTGGTGTCCTTCCCTTAACGAAATTACACAGCACTTAATCATGTTGTCCTTTAAGGGGGAAAAAAAAAATCCGGATTTTTTCCAGGGTTTTTTTTCCCTGTTATTTTCGGGAACGAGTCATAAATATCACGTATTATGAGAAATTAAATCTTTGACTAGCTGGAGAGAGAGGAAAAAAAAAAATGTATGGAAATGGTATGGGGGGACGGAAGAGACGAAAAATGACGCTTTTTTAATTAAATATAGAAGAATGTGTATCTGACGATTATTCTGGTACATACATGCTTCGTAATTACACAGGCAGTTTCAGAAATGCGTGTGTTAGGCCTGGATTACACTATGAAACTTTCATAAAAGTTCATTTGTAAAACTCGAAAAATACAACCAGTAAGGTGATCGTTTGCATTTGCTAGAATGTTGTTGCCAATAAGCTTATCGTTTGCATTTGCTAGAATGTTGTTGCCAATAAGCTTATCGTTTGCATTTGCTAGAATGTTGTTACCAATAAGCTTATCGTTTGCATTTGCTAGAATGTTGTTACCAATAAGCTTATCGTTTGCATTTGCTAGAAAGTTGTTGCCAATAAGCTTATCGTTTGCATTTGCTAGAAAGTTGTTGCCAATAAGCTTATCGTTTGCATTTGCTAGAAAGTTGTTGCCAATAAGCTTATCGTTTGCATTTGCTAGAATGTTGTTGCCAATAAGCTTATCGTTTGCATTTGCTAGAATGTTGTTACTAGTAAGCTTATCGTTTGCATTTGCTAGAATGTTGTTACTAGTAAGCTTATCGGTTGCATTTGCTCGAATGTAACCTCTATAAGCTTTATTTTGGTTGGATTTTTTTTCAAGTTTTGTAAAAGGGGATTTTATCAAACTTTTTATACAGTGTAATCTCGGCCTTACTGCTAAAGAACGGAATCGGCCGATTCGCGAATAGGTCAATTTCATTGCAAATCGACCAAAATTTCGGGCTTTGGCCAGGAAGTTCGCGAAGTGGCAGAAGATCCCTGGTCAAAAGGTATGACTCGGGAGGGGGGGGGGTCATTGCCATTTGGAGTATTTTTTCCCGATAATTATGTTCTATGGCACATTACCAGATCCCCGGCCACTTCGCGAATTGATAGGCCACAGCCACAAATCTAGTGATCACATAAAATTTTAAGTGTTGATATACCATTTTTTTTCACTAGTGACCTGGCACCAGGTATTTGTCAAACCCTGCTGCATATAAGTTATATATGTGTCTAATTAACTCAGCAGGATTCCCATATCTACTAAATAGATGATTATCGTATGCCCAGAAGGGGGTTTGTGTGAGTATAGCCGTGTCATGGAAAAGCTCAAGTCCCTCGTGGATCTCGAGTCACAGAATTCCCACGAATCAGAATTCACCGTGTCACGTCAGAGTAGTATGTAGCGGACTTTAGGGCCGGTTGGGACACATACACGTATGTGAGATCAAAGGAAATACCTTCAACTTGCTAAATCAATCTTCTACCCTGCCTCTGCGTGTAAGGCAGCACATACACTCGCTGTGCATACCGAGTACTGCTGTAATATAGCAGACATTGTAAACCCAAATTTTAAGTCATTCTTCTGCGATGAAACCACGCTGATACCAGAGCTTTATAAATCCCAGGCACCAGGTCAACATGGCGGTCAAATCGGTATCGGCGCTTAATTTTTTGTACGCGGTTGCTAAATCAGAGTCTTCTCACATGAAAAATAGCCAAAAGCGGAAAAAAATGGTATTGATGTAATAATAAGGAGGGCTATATATATTAAGGGTTGCCTCATTCCCTTTGATGCTGCTCTCTTCGCCTTGGTTCATTAAGCGTGGTTTCGGATCAGGTGAGTGACGTCGTTGCTCTAATACGTTTTAACTAAAAGAGCGACCTTGAAATACTGATAGCTAATAATCACAATCAATCGGTTCTACCAGGGTGATGGCGTCAGTTGATACCGACTCCGGCGCCTCACGAGACAGCTATTATATTATACGGCCCTGAAGTAGGGTCGTGCGGCCGGTTTGCAACAGGACCTAGGTTCGAGTCCCAGCGGACGGCGTATGACTTTTCTTACCGAGTACATCTCGGCATATCCAAAAAAAAAAAAAGTCAAATTCCTTGGCTATTCAGGGCTGTTTTTTCTTGGGAGTAGATTATGCGTGGCTCCCAAGAACTATGCTTGGCGAGTAAATTCTCCTTTTATCTCATTTGTCACGCCCTGCATTGCAAATGTGAACAAAAAAGTAATTTTTTTATAAATCTATTTTCTTCTCGAGAATTCAAGATTTTTTCGGACGTCGGGAAACCCATTGTTCGATCCGTTTGGGAAGAAAATCATCGCCACCCACGAAAAAATTGGCAACAGGCTGCCAGTTGCAAACATGAATATTTTAAGCAGTAATATCGCCAAAAAACAAACAAAGAAACCGATCTTCCGAGTGAAAGGGTACGAGAATAAACAACTCATAGGGACCACACCGAAAAAAAAAAAAATCCATTCGGGAAACAGGCAGAAAAAAAAAGCGAAACCAGCTAACATCAGCACTTACAACTGAACGTGACTTAGGGCCAGTCGGGGCCACATACATAAATGCGTACACGCGAGACGGTAGGAAATGCCCTCAACTTGCTGACTCAATCTTCTACTCTGTCTCTGTATGGCGGCACATACTCACACACACACTCGCTGTACATACTGAGCACTGCCTGCTGTAGCAGAGGCACTATTTTCAATCCCAAATATCATTTCGGCCATTTCAATTCCGAGGACGCACTGGAGGAACAGAACAGGAAAAAAAAAGAAATGGAGTCCTTTTCTTTACGCAACGACGTGAGTCAGAATCCAAAAGAGTTTCCGTTCCCATCTCTCTCTCTCTTTTTCCGCTCTCTCTCTCTACATTTTCCCAATTCCTTTTCCGGAATTTCCGCTGAAGAAACATTTTTTTTTTCTTGCTTTTTCACCTTCAGATCAAGAAAAGCTTACAAACAAGAAGTTCCAGAAAGTCGATCGTAGGAGCATCAGAAAGATATCCCCACCCTGAATCTCTCTCTCTCTCTCCGTCCGAGCTCCACGAGATCTTCTTCGCGGCTGACAATGGAGAAGAGAGAGAGAGGGGCAATAATGCAATAACCAAACACGCGAGCATTACGGTAAACAATGGAGGTATCAAACAGCTGAGATCAGCTTGTAATAAAAGTTGCGTAATATTAGTCTTATTACGGACGAATCTTGCGATAATCTATTTCGGATAAAAAAGAAAAAAAAAAATCGCGGCGCGATCAACAATGTAATTTCATGGTTTTAAGGATTGTCATAAAAAGAAATGGAGTATTTTTTAAACACAGTGTTGGACTGAAAGAGAAAAATACACTGAAGAATATTGAAGGGAAGAAACTGAGAGGGAGAAAAGGACACTGAAGAGCTGCAGAAGTTTCAGATACATTTTTGGGCTGAGGGAGCTTTTAGAGATTGAAGCAATTTCAAATATTGAACTAAAGTATTCCCACACAAATTGTCCATATTTGAACAAAAAATATTTACGGACATTATTGGAATAAAGAAATCTCACACACTGTTGGGATGAAGATATCTCCCACATTGTTGGAATGAAGCAATTGTGTGAGATTTCTTCTTCAACAATGTGCGAGATTTCTTCATTCCAACAATGTGTGAGATTTCTTCATTCCAACAATGTGTGAGATTTCTTCATTCCAACAATGTGTGAGATTTCTTCATTCCAACAATGTGTGAGATTTCTTCATTCCAACAATGTGGGAAATATCTTCATCCCTACCATATCCATAAAAGTTCTTAAATAGCAAAAATTTGTGAGATTTCTTCATTCCAACAATGCGTGAGATTTCTTCATTCCAACAATGCGTGAGATTTCTTCATTCCAACAATGTGTGAGATTTTTTTCATTCCAACAATGTGTGAGATTTCTTCATTCCAATAGTGTTGAAATGAAGAAATCTCACACGTTGTTGATATTTAAGAATTTTATGGACATAGTTGGGGATGAAGAAATCTCATTGTTGGAATGAAAAAATCTCATTGTTGGAATGAAAAAATGTCACACGTTGTTGGAATTATGAAATCTCACACATTGTTGATATTTGAGAAATTTATGGACATAATGGGTATGAAGCATCCCACACGTTATTGATTCCTCAAATAATTTATGAAAACTAAGAATGAAGCGATTCTACAGATTGTTGGAATGAAAAAAATTCACATACATTAGGGATGTTTAAAAATCTTTGAATTCAAATTCACAATTTTTTACAAATATTGTTGATATTTAAACTTTTTTACACACATAGTTGGACTGGAACAATTGCACGCATTTTTAAAGTGAATAGCTTCAAACAATGAACAGAACTCAGCAATTTTTAGAAACATGTTTGAACTTCGGTAATTCTCAAACGCATCGTTATTGTCTATTATTTCTTAAAGGCACTGTTGCTGTTCAGCGATTCACTGAAAAATGGTGTCCCCACTATTCAGTAAACACGCGAGCATTACGGTAAACAACGGCTGAGATCAGCTGATACTGGCATTGAATTGTGAGCACTTCTCGAACGCATTCTTGCTACTCTGCAGATTTCACGCACGTTGTTGGAATCAAACTATTATTTAAAAAAATAGGAATTCGTAATATTTATGAAGATGTACAAACATTGTTGTTTAGTTTTTTTTTACAGATATTGTTATTTAAATTTCTTACAGTCATTGTCATCATTTTTACAGACATTTTTCACATTTAGAAATTTTTACTGACGTTGTTGGAACACAATTGTTAGGATGAAACGTGGAATCTTCGTTGATTCCACGCATTTTTGTTTGGATGATGAATTTTCACAAATAATGAACTAAACTCCACAATTTTCAGAGACATTATCAATGTTTAGCAAATGTTGGACACACTCTGTTCAGGTTTTTCACTGTCGATGTTTATCATTTGTTGAAGACACTGTTGATTTTAAAAATTTTCCAATACACTGATGTTTATCAGTTTTTAAACGCGTTGATGTTTAGCCATTTTTAAAGGCATTGTTGATATTGAGCAAATCTTTAAAAGAATTGTTGAACTGAAGCCCTTTCAAGACATTGTTGAGCAAAAGCTGTTTCAAGACATTGTTGAGCTAAAGCTGTTTCAAGACATTGTTGAGCTGAAGCTGCTTTTCGATTCATCATTGAATTATTTTTTTCAAGACATCGTTTAACTGAAGCTGTTTACAAGATATTATTGAACATGGCCGAACACAGTGCTGTATAAAGGGTTAAACTGAAGGTGTTTGCAAGACTGCTGAACCGAGTCCGTTTTCAAGACATTTCACAACAATCACAGAAACTGGTCGAACGCGTAACTGCGTAAAATCACTCAAAGTACAACCAAAACAATTTCGCTCAAAATGTCTTTAATAAACGCATTCTCAGTGTAGGAATTTTATATTCAACCATTGTCACCATTTTGACCGCGGAAAATAAATCATTCATACAACAAAAAATACAATATTTTCAGAATTCCATAAACACCGAAACTGATTTGAATCCTAAAACTGAATTACGCAAAACGACTTCATTTACGTCTGGAACAACGATAATAACAACATCGTGAATAATGCAAAACATTTCCACCAACCCCCCCCCCCCGCAATATCTCGTCACGATCGTTTATTGCTTTCGGTAATCACGTACGGTTCCCCCCCCCCGCCCCCACAATATCGGAATCTCCCACCAGAAAAATCGTAATGGTAAATTCATATTCCGACGTCCTGTGTTTGCGGAGGACATTAAAAATTACAGGAGGTTCCGCAGACCATGGATCTTCGTTCGGAGAACTTATCCACGTGAAAATTTGAAGAAAAATGAAATCCCGACGTTATATATATAATAGAGTATTCGGGGGCAGGGGAAAAAAACAGGAGCGACGGAAATTTTTCCCACATAATTATTCGACTCGTTATCGCAAAACGACACAAGTTCGCGGAGCGATGAATTTATCGACGTTGTGTCATGAAAAATTCATCCGGTGTTAAATGCGCGGCAGCCGCCAGGGGAACGGAACCCGCTACCTCATTTACATAAATGCCAATTTCAAGCTCCAGAAAATGCTAAATCTAAAGAGGCGTTTATACGGAAGGGGGAAGAGAAGATAGCCCGCGGTAAAGTTCCAGGATTTAAATATAGGAAAGTGTGATAAATAAAATATATATAAAGTGTGATGGCAGAGAACACACGCACACAATGAGTTTCCTCAAACGGGTCAGAACAAGCGCCATGACGTGCTCAGAAGCTGAGAAATGAGTCGGGGAAAATGACACGAGATGAATTGACTTTTGTTTGTTAAACCATTAACTACTTTACGATCGAGGACGTAATATCGCGTCCAAACGCCTTTTGGAATAAATGAAGTCAAACACACAAGCTCTGTTTTGTTTCCTCTCTTATACTGTCAGACTCTGATGCAGCTTTATGAAGTGTGTGTTGTTCTTTTTAACATCCCTTTTATTTCCATGCAGTTATTAGGCCGGTATTACGCTATAAAAGTTTTCTAAAAGTCCTTTTATAAAACTTGAAAATTCCACTAATAAGCTTATCGGTTGCATTCGCTGGAATGGAATGTAATGTGTGAGCTTCATTGGTTGGATATTTTAAGTTTTATATAAAAGGGATTTTATAAAACTTTTATAGTGTAATACGGGCTTTAGTGTCTTCCCCCTACATATGATGTATCCTTCTACTATATACGTATAAGGCAGGGATTACACTATAAAAGTTTGATATGTCCTTTTATAAAACTTGAATGAGATTACCGGTTGCATTTTCCAGAATTTAACCAATAATTTTATTGGTGGCATTTTTCAAGTTTTATAAAATCACTTTTATAAAACTTTTATAGTGTAATCACGGACTAAGAGCGAAAGAGAACTGGTTGGGTGAGGGTGAAAAGAGAAATATACTTCGTGTATAACTACACTCTATCTTTATCTGCACTTATGTATTAGGCCGGCATTACACTATAAAAGTTTGATAAAATCCCTTTTATAAAACTTGAAAAATCTAACCAGTAAGGTTATTGGTTACATTCTAGAAAATGCAACGGGTGACCTTATTGGCTGCATTTTTCAAGTTTTATAAAATGACTTTTACCAAACTTTTATAGTGTAATACCAGCCTTATACTTGTTTCCTTTTAATTTGTTTTTTCCCCCTTCAACTTCCTTACTTCTCTCTCTCTCTAACGTACGGTTAGGTTGGGAGTAGGTTACCATATTTATCGCCCATTCTTCAAATAGAGATCATCCGAATTACTCGCCGAAACCTTGTAAGTGAAGCGGTTAAATTCTCGATTTTTTTTTCAAACTGATTTTTTTTTTTCATAGTTGATGACACATATATAGAAAGTCTGAAAAAACATTTAAAACAAAATTCGAATTGGAATACTAAGGCTGAACACACATCGGTTAGACGCGATAAGTCAGCTTTAGACAAGCTGAGTCATTGTTTTTTACATTGATTTCTATGGCGCAACCTTTCAATTTGTCTGACTAAACCGGTCTCGTAATTACAATCCCTACATTCTTAATAACACAAGAGGCATTAGCGCGCCGGTGATTGGTTACTACGAGCGAGAAAGGTAACAAAACGCCATGAGGGGAGGAGCTTTTGGCGAAAAGGAATTTCGAAGTTCATTGACGATAAATGAAAGCATTTTTTAGTGAATGATAGCAAAGATGGAAAGGAAGGGGATGAAAATCTCGAAAGGGTTTGAGAGGGCTTCGGTGCGTGTGTACTGCGCTCTAACCACTACTCCAACTGCGGATGTCGGATTCAAGTAGATCTATTGTTAAACTTCGCCAGCAAAAATTTCACTACGAGTGACGTAATGATTCATCACTCATTTCGACCAATCGCGATGCGCTAAATTTCCATGGTGTAGAGTTTGTTTAAAAGGAAACTGGTCTCTGCGTTGCGCCATATAAATCAATGACTAAACAATGTAAACCATACAACAACAATGACTAAAGCTTGTCGATACAAGATAGGGAGGCCACAACACACAAAATGCACAACGAGGTGACTGAAAACAGATACCCATAAAGAATATGGATATCGAATACTAAACTATACCGAAAATCCTATAGTGAAAAACTCCCTTCGGACCCGGGACCTCGCGACGCGAGTCCGGCACTAGGACCGCACCCTCTGAAGGTCCACCTACTTTACTGCATATCAACTTCGGCCATATATGTAGCCATACGGCAATTTGCAGCCAGTGGAGTTGGGAGGTAAATGAAGGCGAGATCTATCGGTGATCGCCCCAGGCTGGGTATGTTCTTCCCCGGATTTGAATCCGTGGACCTTGGCGGTAACTTTCAAAGTGGAAGACGAGAATCTCGGCACTGTGTGTGCACCGCTCGGGCGGATGTCTACCTGCTCCCTTAGCGCAGACGTTTACAAATAAGACACTGGAGAAACTCGCATTCTCGACTCGAAGTTGAAGCGCCGAAGACCAACTTTAGCCGACCACAACTGTGCCGTCGACCGGGTTCGAACCGGGATGCTCACGATTACAGTCCAGCACGATGTCCACACAGTGGCGGTGAGCGGACACTACCACTACTTAACCGTATAGCACCTCGTACACACACATTCCGTGTGCGGACACTGATGTATGTGTGAAATACAAAATTGCCTGATAGAAAATGTAAGTGTAACTTGACGAAAAATCGACCCGATACGAATATAATCCAAAACATAGAAACGTAAAATTACTTTGGAAAGGTGTGGGGGGGGGGGAACGTACGATGAAATAGATTAATGCGCGGTCCGAAAGAGAGACAGGGTTCTCTCATCATTCTGCCATTCGACCCACCCATTCGTATATGATGGCGATGAATTTTCGTGCCCGGGGATTCTATTTCTGGGGCTACTCAAAAGATACGTGTTTTAGGGCGAACGCGCACGTCGAGCGTAAGTCCACACATCACGAACGAATCCAACCCTATCATTAATCCAATAGTTTTACGGAAGTGAACATTTCTGCTATCTTTTGAATGTGATATATGGAAGCTCACGCGCGCTCTGTATGTGTATTTACGCGGCTCCAAGTCTTTTCCACTTCCATTATTCCAACTCTCACGAATTTTCGCTGACGTCATCCGTCTAATCTGCCTCCCATGATCTCTTGGAAAATCGTAACTGGGCCGAATGGATCACGTATGAACCAAACGCTCTCTCTCTCTCTCGGTGCTCGTGCTCTACAAATCTTCTCGAAAACGTGTTCACATGGTGGAAACGAACTCTTCACGCGTGCTTTATGAAAATAGATAACGTCTGATATTCGTGGGTTTTTTTGTTTTGTTTTTTTCTAATGGTTTTGCGTGCTTCTGGTATTACTATATTCCAGTTTGCACTGCAATCTGTGCGCTATTCCATATTAAGCAAGGGTCACATTCGTAAAAATTCTGGCCCATTAATTTCCAAGGTTGGTCATGGGGTAAGTAGTGTGGCCGCTCCACCTTTGGCAATGATCGTCAAATGTTCGAGGCTATAAAGTACTGGAAAGGTGGTCGAATACCTTCCAACTTAAGTCAAAGGTGCCGCCTTCCCTCCCTATCTTCCCCAATCCTTCTGGCCACACATTGGTCGAAGAACTCTAGCAAATATTCGCCAAAGAACATTGGACAAGGCTGCGCCAGCGTGTAGATAGACTATGGCGCTAGACTGCTTCTTTGCATCTGGGGAAGGCAAATATTGGAAGCAAATATTTGCGAATGACTACTGGGCTAGGCTTGACACGGGTGTGGCCCTGGCCTTACACAGAAACAGTGAAGACCAGTCTGAATAGCTTACTTATTAAGCTTTATAGAAGAGATAAAACACAAAATTCGCTCATGAACGAGTTGTTATATCGAAATGAAATGGATTAATCGAATAAAACTTGTATTGCACAGTTGAACCCCGTTATAACAATTTGTAACAGCCCCCCCCCCCAAAAAAACAAAACTGATATGATCAGAGCCAATGGATGAGTGTATAACTCTATGTAAATAAAACCGAAGTTTCGTTCGTTGTATCCGGTAGTTTGTTATAGGCGAGGTTCGATTATATTTTCACTTCCTGGTCACACAGCGTGGCCAAAACTTTCCATTGACTTTTTTCTACAAAAACCATGTTTTCCAACTACTGTCAAACCCTTAATTTAACGAATCTGGTAAATCGACATTTTCCGTTGAACCGAGGAAAATCGTTAAGTCGGGGTTGAATTAATACAAATATACAAGACAGGGACTTCTGAAAAAAAAACCCATTAACCTCAGGAATTTATTGAATCAGTTTGTTATATCGGGGTCCGACTGTATGTGCTCGATACTTACGGATCAGATGACATTGTATTCAATGAGCCGCTTTGGTAGCGTTCAATGTTTCGGACCATGCGGGGCCACATTAGGAATTTCAATAAAGCCCATTGGCCACTGGATTCATAGGAAGATTTGAAATTTTTATGTAGGACCAATCCCATTTTAGGCAAATTCTTTCTGCTCCGGAGTTTTCAGCATCTATTAAGAAACAATTTCTAAACGGCCTGATTTTCTCTAGGAAACTGGTGAGTGTAGGCTTCTTAGGGCCGTATTCACCGACATGGTTTAAACTATAGTCACGATGTTTTGATAAGAGATCGACACGGATTGGTTAAATTCAGGTTTTCGACCAATCTATGTTGATCTCTTATCCAAAAATGGCGACTACAGTTTAAACCATGTGAATATACGGCCCTTATAGAACTTCAGCTATGGAAAAAAAAAATTACCAGATTGCAGAACACCAGGCCCTGAATTTTGGCCAATTCCCCTACCACTAGTTACTTCACTGCGTTTATTAGTAACATTCAGACGCTTTCGATTCAATTTTCATTTGAATAGCAATTTCAATGTCGTTGTTGGAAATGGCCGTCTGATCACAATAGAGGACTCTGCGGGCCACGTGTGCCTGAAGACCTCATTTAAGAACCCCCCCCATGCGTCACGTTATCGAAAACATCCGTTTCGAATCTGATGCATCGTGGTACGAGATTTAAGAGGGTTTCCCGATTTAGCTTCTTTTTGTTCGTACCGACCTCTATTATGATTTATTTTTCTTTGTACGGGATACAAAAACTTGATGGAACCCACATCGAGATCTCACAAATGTTTACGGAAATCTCTCGCGGGGAGGTGAATCACCGACTGTGCTGCAATCACCGTAAACGAGATTACGTCATTTCCGATGACGTCAAAAGAACCCTCATATGCATTTCTATCCTATTCCCAACACCGAGCTTATTATTCACCCACATCCCGTTCCCATTGAAATATCTAACATATCTATACAACGCATACACAATCGAACTGACAAAGTTATAAGCAACAGAAGAACTTTGATGATTAGGACGGGTTATGTCTAGGTTGACCATATTTGCTCAAGAAAAAATACCGGAAATCGGGCTTTGAAATACGGGACAGTGCCAATTATTGCCTAAAGTAAGCAAAGTTGCAAACTCGAGCTAAAAATCATGGAAAAGTCGACAATCGCGGGGAAATGAAGTGCCACTTCGAATTGAAATGATTTTTTTTTTTAAAAAAACATGGCATATGTGAGATGAATACAGTCAAACCTCGTTAATGAGTCATTCTTGGGAGAGCAAACATATGACTTAGTAAGCGGAGTGACTCGTTAAACGGAGTGAGCCATAGCTGCGCCAATTCCTGCCTGAGGACAATTGGGGCTTCCAAAACGTGACCCGTTAAGCGGAGTGACGTGTTAACCGGGTGACGCACTAACGAGGTTTGACTGTATATCTAGTATCAAAACGGTTCGCCATTAACATGCCCCACCCCCTGCTTTCTATTGCACCCCCCGTATATTTTAATCATCAACGCAATGCAGAAAGATTACGGCGATATTCGAAATTATTGAAAATTTAATAGCCATTTTTCCTATGGTGCCTCATTATCATCAGCAGTGACTATTAAAGAACATGAATATTAAACACCGAGGGAAAAAAAAACTCGTATGAAAGCCTAACGAGCGACTCTTTCACGAACCCCGACGTCGCTCGTATTAAGAAAAAAAATTGATATTAATAGCAAATTCCGCAATCAACAGCCAAAAAAATCCATATTTTTGCTGGACGGAATCACAGCTTGCGGTTGGTCTCTGGTGACGGAGCTGGAGTGAAGGAAAAAAAGGGGGCTATTAGTCATATTCCTAATACCAAAGTCATTTCCATGAAAGGCGGAAGAGTTAAGGGGGAAAAAAACACCCATGGAAAGAAGATAAATAATACGCGTAACATGCAAAGGACATTTCAGCCCAGCACGAGCCACGTCGACACGTACGCTATTAAGTAGAATGGAAATCAAAGGGGATCCCTGACAAATTTGACCCCCGTGCTGGCATTGTGATGGGTGTGAGGAGAACCCGCCTTTTTCCTGTTACCTGTTTGTTTCCACGGCTATCCCCGTACACTCAATCAATTTTCGTCAGTCATCGCTCCATAACTTGAGTATATATATACACACAATGCTTTATACATACATCGAAATGTACATTTACCCCCACCGCGGACGAGAAGATAGCAGCAGCAGCACCAGGACAGGTAATTATGATTTGACAGGGAAGGTAAAATCAGAACACATGCTTTATCGGAGTCGGTGCATTGAAATTCTGGTGATGGCACGGGTATCGTGGGTAAATCCACGTATAGCTACGTCTCGATTCGTGAATATCGGGGATGGACAGGAAAAAAAAAAAATACCAGGGGCCAGGTCACCATAGCGACTGAAAAACCTCAGTACTGGTGTCTGAAATTTTATTTGTGTGACTTATTAGCTCGGGCGCCAAAAAAACAAACTCTTGGCTACGAAAACAATTGGTTGGCACCCAGTTATTATTTCTCCGATATGCGAAGTGTGAAAACTACTCCTGGTCAAAATTTTATGCAACCCTGGTATATAACAAATATTCCGATGCTTATTGAAAGCAAAAGAACTGACTATGTTTAAAATTTAATATGCTCTATAAGCAGTGAAAAACTATTAATACATCGGTTTTAACAGTCATTTCGACTGTTTTTGATTTTTGGAAACGCTATAATCTCGATCGTGTTTGACGCGCGCATTAAATTTTTTGTGACTTTTCCCCCCATTTGTGCACTTCTCTCTTTGTATACGAAACTTTGAAGACTTTGCAGGTTTTGTTTTGTAGTCGGACGTTCGTCAAGAACTGCCAATGTCTGACACTCGCTGTCTCACAGGGCAGCTCTTCGCAAATAAAGCTACTGACTCTTGGATCATCGCCGTTGACTCAATAGAACTCGGCTGCGTGAAAAACTGCGTACTAATGTTCTGACGGAATACAGAAGTCATCGTTGCTTGATAGGGTTACTGCTCCAAGCTCCTATATTTCGACCGCCGAAAGTCATTATCAAGCACATCATGAACAAAAACAGAAAGGACAGATTCATACCATAAGGGAAATAAATAAATAGGGGAAAAAAAGAAATCCCTACAGATGGATCGGCATCGCTCATTTCGCTCCCTCTCTCTCTCAATGTCGAAAAATCCTGGGAGGAGAGACATTCTTCTTCACTAAGTATATCCTATCTCTTCCGGTTGGATGTACGCGGATGAAGGAACAGCAAAATGAATGACGGAACGGAACCCTTAAGAAAAGACGAACCGACCAAGAAGAGATTTTTTTCCTTTGGATCTTCCACAGCACACACGCATAAGAAGAAAAAACGTAGAGGAAGGAGACATTTTTCTTTGGAATTTCCATTCAATGGAGTCATCGAAGCTCGAGAACAAGGAGGAGAATATTTCGAGAAATCGGAATATGGGTAAGGATGGAAACGTGCGTGACTGAATCGCCAGATGGGAAATAATGTATCTGGAACTATAATGCCATACCGCACACACATACGATAAGGCTGGATTTCACGCGACATCATTACTGGCAGATATAATGCGACTTGTGTGCTGTGCTGGAAATGAATCGCCGATGGCTCCACAGGGTTATATGTTATTATTGTTATTATTGCGGATGATGAAATTAGATAGGAGGAAAAAGCTCAGGTTAGAGAGAGGATTGGTCGATTCATTACGCAAAAATACGTTGAAGTTATTTTGTCTGGGCGTAATCTCTGTAGCCCCAGCATTTACCCATTCAATCAAGGTGTAATTGATTTTCCTCTCTTTCCGGGACTCCAGCCGCAAATGCCGCCCCCCCCCCGTTCGAGACTTTCGTCGGACCCACGGGACAATTGAAACAAGTACATATAAAATGATTTCATTTTCATCCCCTACAGCAGGCATCTTCAACGCGGTGCTCCCCGAAGTACCCGCGGTGCCCAATGCTCGTATCGGATTTCGTGCTCGCGAGTACTAGATTAATGTGCCAATTAAACATCTGTGGAGGAATTGCATTCAAGGATTGAAATCATCGTTGTTTCATGCATTCGCACGTAAAAGTTGCCGTAAGGGTGCTCTTCTTTTGATGATGGGTGCGGGTAGTGCTCGCGACTGGAAAGAGGTTGAAGACCCCCTCCCCCTGCCCTAGAGCCTAGTTTCCCAAACTTTTTGTTCTATCGCCCCCTTTTCAGAATTTTTTTTCTCTCATTGCCCCCCCCCCCCACACTCAAGCGAATCTATAGGATCCTATGTTAAACCAGTAGCTTCTATCGCCCCCCCCCCGGACCATTCCATGTCGGGCTCATGCTTTTCCAGTCCCATGGACTTCCCCCAAAGACACAATCTCTTCAGAAATGATGGCCCTTGTTCATGAGCTAGCCCAGATGATGGCCCTGAGCTAGCCCAGGCATCTTCAACCCATTGATCGCGAGCACCGTGGTGCTCTTCAAAGCGCTAAGAGTGTTCGGTGCTCGTGTCCGATTTCGTGCTCGCGAGAACTTAATCAACGTTCCAACACCTTGTACAAATTGCATTCAAGGTCTGAAATCAACTCGTACCAATTCGTTAGAAGTTCCGCAGAGGGATATGTACGAGGTGCATGTCTGGTTCAGTAGTAGTACCGTCGAATCCCGTTTTAACGAATACAGTTATAGCGAAAATTTCGTTTTAACGAACACTTTTCTAATCCTCCAGATAAGATTGCGTACGATCAATGCAAAAACCCGGAGTTCTTTTGCAACGAAATTTCGTTATAACGAAGTGATTTCTCAGGTCTCTTGGAGTTCGTTATAACGGGATTCGACTGCAGTACTTGCGTAGATGAAAGCGTAGAATCATCATCAGGTTAGTTAGGACGACGTGAATAACAAATAACCAAAGCGCAGAATTTTCGCTCGCAATGCGAATCATCGCTCGTTTAATCGAATCAAAATTTTTTTGCTCTTTAACCGAAGTCCCGCTGTATTCGGGAAAGAATCAAAATAAAGATTATATTGATAAGTATATTTTAGCGAGCAGATGATCCGTAAACAGGGGAAAATGAATGGAGCCCGAAGCTGAATGACCTCACAGTCTTCAGCCTTATTGGTCATGACCTACAAGAGAAGAAAAAGAGTGAACCTCGTAGTATAGAAAGGCAAAGAACGGGCCTCGTCTTGGCATCACGTGACTCGTCCTTAATCGTGATGGTACGACACGGTGACCTTGTGATTCGGTTATTTCCTTGTGGTTGAGTAATCCTTGAAGATATGAATCATAGAGAGAGAGAAACGTTCTCTTTAAGGACCAGTAATTGAATAGATATAGTACGGAAAGCACCTATTAGCCCCCGAATCCATCTCTTTCCACATGTTATTACAGTGTTTTGCTCACTGAATTTCAAAAAATAATTTACCAGATTTTTTCTCTCTTCTTTCGTTCATGATTATCTATTTCCTCCAGGGGGACAAGGAAAAAAATATCCAGATAAAGAAGCTTCATGAAAGTATTCATTGAAAACGGGAATTGAAATGCATTTAGTGAAGTGTCGAGTTGGGAATAAATACAGTCGAACCCCGTTATAACGAACGCCAAGAGACCGGAGGAATCACTTCGTTAAAACGAAATTTCGTTACAAAGGAATTCCAGGTTGCCTAGCATTGTTCCTATGCAAACTTATTTGGGGGGGGGGAATTAAAAAAGTGTTCGTTAAAACGAGATTTTCGCTATAACGGTATTCGTTAAAACCGGATTCGACTGTACACAAAGGCAGAGATAACTGATAAGTTATAGCATTGTTTCTCAACCTGCAGCCATGCGGTCCCGAGATACTCTGAGGGGGCCATGGGTCATAAAGTTGAGGGGATTGAAATAGACTCCTTAGCTCTAAAAAAAAATTAAAAAAAATTGGCACATCGTTATACTGCGTTGCGTGCTGCAAAAATATCCTGTTCTACGTTCAACCGTATCCATATTCGGCAACCAAAAGTAAAGATAGGGTCACGCTTATGTCCAGCCTGACATCATAACAACCATATGGGGTCATTCAAGTATTACGTCAGCATTGAGTGGGTGGAGGGGGGTTTCGGATTTGCTCACTTTTGATGACAAGGGGGTGAGGGGGGGGGGTTTGAAGGTTGCTTACGTCATCAACCACCCCTTTTTGAAGATATGAAATATTCAAAGCTGCTGACGGGGGGGGGGGGATCAAAAATGGCTGAGAATCTGCTTACGCATTACTTGAATGGCCCCTATTCGCATTTACAGTGAAAAATCTGTCAGGGAGCCAGATGATGCGGCGGCTTAAACGTCAAAAAATTAACAATCCGGTGTGAATACAGCAGAGGTTCGGTTAACGAGCAATTCGCATAACGAGCAAAAAATCTGAACAAATTTCGAGTCGGTTAACGAGCGATGATTCGCATTACGAACAAAAATTTTGCGCTTTTTTTTTTCATTTATTTTCACGTTATCACAACTGAACTGATCGTTTTTTGCTTTCGCCCACACACGTGTTATGGAATTGTGGGCAATATTCTCCCCTGCAGTTTCCGATAAGCGCGCCTCACTCGGAAAATTGACACGTACGAGAGTGTGAATATTTAAGATATAGAAACTAGATGTAGCATTGCAGACATACGTTTATGAGCTTGAAGGTTTTTTAAATTCTACTTGGAGAATACTGTGGGCTGATTGCGTTATTGAACGTGACATTGAGAGGGCTGGCTCATGAACAGGAGCCACTACTTGTCGAAAAGATTGTGTGCTTGGGGAAGACCATGGACTGGAGGTGCAAGAGGATGACATTCAAGAACTAGTCGTGGAAAATGTCTAGAAGTTGACGGTAGATGAAGTGATGGATCTCTCATGCACGCACCAGCAAGTATTTATGGACGGTATCTTATCTGATGAAGAGAGAAGTAAGGAAGTGTCCCTCACACATAAAATGAGATTAGAGAGATGTGTAGAGTATGGGAAGCTGTGCAAAACTTTAGAAAACAGCCACCCAAATAAAGCTGTAGCAATGTGCAATCTTTCCAAAGAACACTGTAATTTCTCATTTCCCAGAAATCCTCAAAAAGAGGCAAAAGCAAGTGTCATTGGATAAGGTTCTTTTCTGAAAGTCACGCAAGAAGTTTGCAAACAGCGAAGAAATGAATAATTGTGGAACGGATTATCCGAGTTCCTATCATTTCCTATGGGGAAGTTCGACTCGAATAACGAGCACGTTGGCGGAACGAATTAAAGCTCGTTAACCGAAGTTCCACTGCACTGCTTTCCGACTGACGGAAGGACTCAGTCAACAGCTATAACTTCATTCCAGAAAATGTCAACACCTAATCCAATACCCGCGTCGAGAGTCGACTAACGTCTTTCATAACATTGTTTTCCAATGAGGCGCAAACACACGGCGTCAAGTAAATAGTAGATGCGCCACTCTTGAAATTCACTGATGCATGTATATATCAGATATCATCTCTGCAGGTATCTACGGCTACAACGCCAGGTAGTATTTGCTTTCAGTATCGCCGACGATAAACGTCTCTGTCGTCGGACTGCGATATTCAAAACACGCGGCGAAAGGTTCACGCTCCTTTTTTTTAAAACTGGCGGAAAATCTTTAAATGCATGAGGACTTTCCGTATTGAAAATTCAAGAACTCAAACAAACACTTCTCCAGCAGCTACCGATCCATAAATCTTTGTTCTCTTAAAATCTTACGGGAAAGGGGGAGGGGGTGGGAAACGGATTCAATGTCTGCCCGATGGAAATACGGGAAGAGATATTTTACGGGTGCGTGGAAACATATCTGTTGTAAATGTTTCCGGTGAAAGTATCTTCAATATTATCCCAAGAGAAATACACAACACACACACACATATATTGAACGTGGGATAAAACACACAAAAAAAAGGGTGGGGGGGGGGGAGGAGAACCTCTAGATTGTGTTCCAAACGTACATCCCGAGAAAAGTGATTATACAGATGACAACAGAAATTACAGAGAGGAAACCAATTTCGAAACCGGCTGGCAACAGTCGATAACGTGGGAAATTTCCTCGCGGGACGAATTCGGCGACTTGCCAAGAAGCAGCACCATATAAAAGTTTTGTCTTTTCTGGATTTCTCTGGGCTAATCTTCGGCTGCTGCCAACTCCGCGATAATCTTCCACCGCCAAACCCCCGCCCCCCCCCCCACACGTTCCAGCCGGATCGAACCACTTACCTCACGCCTGTAAAGCTATTTGCCTAGTTCAGCGATGCTCGGAACTAACTCCCCCGGTGCACTTTTTGACGTAAGGAGCCAGTGGCGTAGAAGAGAAACGACACTCTCGTGCCGCCAAAATATAGTGGTTGGTGATTTGTTTGTTTTTTTTTTTCCTTGTTCTTATCCTTTTGTCATATCTGCATCTATCGGAATATCCTAATGAGTCTGGAGACGATTTATACGAGGAATTTCGCAGGAACATTTTGCAAGTTCGGTGGTACATCCTTTAGCGCAATGAACTGGCAATACCACGCTCCGTGGACTTTCCGTCGAGTAACGTAAAGATATCTGCAAAGTGAGGTGATCGGGTGTTTCATGAGAGCTTTCTAGATCTACGGTTTCGGTATTGAAGCAGCTTGAGTATGTACTGAAAGGATGGGTTCCCCAGAGATAGCATAAAGATATCGAAACGAATTAACACCTCTCTGAAACGTTTACATCAACCAGAAGCTCATACGCATTCCGAAAGTTCTGGACCGAGCGGAGAACGCATCAAATGGATGGAGATATTAATTAGTCATTCCATTTCCTTCGAATATTTGACGATCGAAGCAATGCAGCTCACAATTACCTGAATAAAATAAGGAATATCTACAGGTCCAACGTGTTGACCCAAGCACCATGGCAGCCAACTGATCTATCATGGCTCCTTGCTTCCGATATGCAGGGTGATTCAGAAAAGATGGGGAAAACTTCATGAGGTGGTAGTAGGGCCTACACACAAGAACAAACAATTTTTATCAAAGCAAAGAAATAATAATAAAAACCTTTTATTTTCACTATGACGCAGATTTGTGCATACGGTTTCCTCTTCTTCCTTAGGTTACATTTGTATGAATGGTGTTCTTTTCCTCCCGGCCGTTTCGAATTTGCGTTTCATATTAGACCATGCATTCTTTGATGACAAAATTGCTTGTATTGGTGCGTACTATCATCTCTTAAAGAGAGTTTTTCCCCCATCTTTTCTCAATCACCCCGTATAGGCTTCCTCAATCGTGCATCATCCAAAATCACTCATTAACCCTTAAACTGGCATAACAGAAATCACTAAACCCCTCTAAAACGCCGCATTTTTTTCCCAATGAAATAAGCTTTCTTCCAATTTTTATCAGGGGCAAACTAAGAACTATAGGGAAAATTGCTTTTTGAAAAATCAACAAAGCCTCCATCCACAGTGCTGGGCAGTTTTGTTTCCCTTGCCTTTACGGAATATGCAATATACACACACACAGAAACTCCACTGCAACGGGAATAATCAAACAGAGCCTCCGTTGACAGTGGTGGTCTGAGTGAGGAGATATCGATGTTTCAGGAAAGGAAAATTCATCTCTGCCCTCACGAGGACTCGAACCCCGGTTTCTCGCTTGCCGGACGAGTGCTCTACCAACTAAGATACCGGACAGATAGAATTTCTTCTCCTTGGAGCGTATGTATATGCTTAATGACGCCGTGCAATGGACGGCGGTAAACGCTATGCTATAGCTCGCAGATGACATCAGGGCCACCAGATGGCGAGAGGAAATTCTATCTGTCTTCGTAGCTTCGTTGGTAGAGCACTCGTACGGCAAGAGAGAGACCGGGGTTCGAGTCCGAGTGAGAGCAGAGATGAATTTTTTCCTTTCCTGAAACATCGATATCTCCTCACACAGCCAGTTTTCCATACATGTCGTATCAACAAGGGAGAGGGACGTCTTCCGTAAACCACTCTTTGTTTGGTGCAGAGCATGTGTGACTGTGATTTTTCTAATTTACTAAAATGCTTTATTTGTATTCCTTTTTTTTTGGATTTTACCTTGAAATTCGCAGCTAAGAGCGAAAGAGATCACGTAGGGTGAAAAAAGGGACTTAAAAAAACAACTCTCATATCTACCTTATTATATGCACGTATATAGTTTTTACTTTTATATACATTTTTTCTTTACCCCCTTCTCTTCGTACTTCTAACATGCGGTTAGGTTAAACCAGCGGTTCTCAACCGGTGCTCCTTGTGCGCTCCCCAGGGGCTCCGCGGCCGCGGAGAAACGCGTTTATAAAATAAACTGTAATTTGAAAAAATAATTATAATTACTTTAGAATAATAAAAATAAATCAGTAATTTTTTGCTGAATAAGTAAAAAAATAGGTCTACGCGGCTCCGCCATAGAAATTACATGCCGAAAAGGGCTCCGCGAGTCAAAAAAGGTTGAGAACCGCTGGGTTAAACGATATAACCAGATTTATCACCGACTAAATCCAAATTTGTTGCAAACAACTTGCACATGAAGTGGTTGATGAAAAAAAAAAAAAAAAAGTAAATCCAGTTTCTCCCACGATTATAATAATTTCACTACCAATACAGCAGAATCCCTTCCTTTCCCGATAACACACATTTCCTGCTTTCGATTATAATTTCAAAACCAACAACCATAGATATCATCTCCATTCCTCTCGGACGCACTCCGCGAATTACCCAATGCATAACATAATAACCAGATAAATAATTCTTTTGCAGCTGTCATTCAAACACAAGCAGGTAATGAACGAGTATTACATTGAAAACTTAAGTTTAAAAAGACGAGAAAAAAACCTCGTTTTAGACATCAAACGACATTTTCTCTTCCCCCCGTCCAAAATCCCTAAAGAAAACACATTAATTTATCTTAGTCAGCAAAAAAAAAAAAAAAAATAACAAGGACGGACAAGTCTAATTAAATTAAAAAGATCCATTCCAGTATTTAGTATCCTCGTCTCCGACTTCCATACTCTTCCTTAAGAAGATCGTCTTAGCCTTTCACTTCTTTGGTCCTCCAGACGGGAATCGAGCTCACACACACATACAGAATATACCAGCCCCAGTTAGTTCATTGAATTTTTAATCTCTCGACATCTGCTACAATTACCTCAGAAGACGACGGAGATGGTAAGAGACATGCAAAAAAAAAGACGTGGAAGCGCCATTGGAAGGATGAAGGCGGAGGATCCCCCCCCCACGTCCTCGGGGCTCTTTTCTCCACTTTTCAAAGCTCATTAGGAACCGAAAAAGTCGGCGGCACCGCTTTTTAATCCTTTGGTTTAAGGAAAAAAGAGTAGCGAATACAGCGCTGCTGCTATAAGCGGGTTTCGATTTCTCAAAGCCAAGCGAATCATACGTTTAATATGCAATCGAGCTCTCATTTTGCTCTTTAATAGTCTTTCCCCCGACTATTTTTAAGGGTTTTTTTTTTTTTTTCTGGAGTAAACCGAAACTGTGTAGAAGATTCAACGTTAAGATATACGAGGTCGGAGGAAATCAAACGGAATGCAATGGGATAGGTTTTACTTTGGGTACTTTTACTTTCCGCTTTCAAAAGAAAAAATTGTGAAAATATTCTATAAGAGGATGGATGAGAGATTCTGTAGGTTTGCTTTCACCGTTTCAACGATAATAATCGAAATATGGCAGCAGATCAAGGAGAAATTATATAACCAAGTATCGCAGAGTAATAGAGCTACGGTGGAACTTCGGTTAACGAGCTTAAAATTCGTTCCACCAACGTGAAAATTATCTGAATCCCTCGTATATCGAATCAAACTTCCAAAAAATTACAAAATAATGGAAACTCGGATAATTCGTGTTCCACGAATATAATAAACTAGCTATAATAATACCCGGCGCTGTCCGGGTTTTCTTCAATTACTGGGAGGTTGTTATTGCGTGGATATCCAACTCAAAAGTAGGTCCGGCTAATTGCTTCATATTTGATTTTCTGCGCTTCGCATCTCTAAGCGAACTCAATATTTCAAAAATCGAGAATTCAATACAATTTTTAAAATTATCGATGTGGCGCGGGAAACCCCACTAAATGCCCGCACATTGCCCTCTACAGTAAAATCGACGACTTTTAACACTGATTTCTATGGGGATCATCCATTGCCTGACCCTCAAAGTGATGCTGGTGATAATTTTGACGTCTATTCAAAAAGCTGTCATTACTGAGAGGATTGAGAAAGTGGCAAACCATCATAAAGGCATAAACTGTCTTACATATATACTGGCAGCATTAAAGTGACAAACCATTGTAAAGGCATATACACGTCTGAAACGCATTGCTAAGGAACCACGGTAACCAAAGTAAACGTTCCGAAAGATTGTTGAAGCCCAAAAACCATTGTTGCCCGATAGTTTTTGCCCATTTCGGGCATTTGCCCAATTCTATCGGGCATTTTCAAGTCGGGCGCTGTTTGGTATATATGCAAAATTTGGCGACGATCGATCTGAAATTGTAGATTTATATGGAGAACACACACATATACAGACGACATAAATGAGCATACAATAAGATAATGTTTACAAATTAACCGATTCTAAACCACGGGAGAGGAGAGGACCATATTGTTTAGGACGATTTCCGGACTCACTGTTGTTTGCAAACTTATTTTTATGTGACTTCGAAAAGAAACCTATATTTCCAATTGCTTTTGCCTCCTTTTTTAGAATTTTTCGGAAATAGGAAATCGCATTGTCGTCACTTGCTTTATTTGAATAGTTCTTTCGCAAAGTTTGCACATATTCCCACACTATATCTCTAATTTCATTTGAAGTGAGGTTCTCACTTCTCTTTTCCTCAGAGAACCGTCCTCAAAATCTTGCTGTTGCGCGCAAAGGCGATCCATCTGCGGTCATTTTCTGACCATGTTCTACCGTGTCGTTTTCGTTCTGCCACTGGTTCTTTTATATCATCCTCATGCACGTCCAGTCCAGTGGTCTTCCCCACAGACAATCTCTTTGAAAAATAGAGACTCCTGTTGACGAGCTAGTCCCCCCCCCCCTTAAAGTCAAGTTCAATGAAGCAATCAGCCCACAATTTCCTCGAAGCAGAATTTAAAAATTCAAGCGCAATGCTACATCTAGTTCCGTATCGTAAAGTCAGGCTCACACGTGTGTTAATTTTTCGAGTGAAGCACGCTGACTGGAGACTGTACGAGAGTGAACATTACCCACAATTCCGTAGTTCGCGTGAAAGCGCAAGAAACCATCGGGCCAGTTGTGATAACGCGAAAATAAATAAGAAAAGAGCAAATTTTAACTTGCGCTTGATGGGAACCATCGTTTGTCAACCGAGTCAGAATTTTTTGCCCGTTATGCGAATCGCCAGTTAACCGAAGCTCCGCTGTACTTTCTATGGAAAGAAATTGGAAATGACGTGTATGGTGTCGTTCGTCGAAACGGTCCAATAACAATGGTTCACACAATAATGATTTCCGAATTTTCTTCAACAGCTTGTGAATTGTTGTTGAGGAACAACAGTTGAGGAACTTGTTCCTCATCCAAATCAACACTCCTCTGCTTATCAGAATCATAGAACTCGAGAAATATCCCGATTTCTTGGGCAAAAAATGGTTCTTTGGTGCAAAAGCAAATGTCCGGGTAACAATGAATGTTCGGATATTCTATCATTTCAGTTTTAGTCCAATAATATAAATATCTAGAGAGCCCCCCCCCCCCCAACTTTTAATCTAAAAATAACTAGTATTTAGAAATGTATAAATTATTTGTTTGGTAAACTAACAACTATTAAGGTATAACTACGCAAAATTTCACCTTTAGTCCAACAACAATTAGTCGGGTAAAAATTGTAATGATAGCCGTTTGGGTTATTATTTCATCGGGTAAATTTTGCCTCATTCGTTGCAACAATGACTGTTCCAGTAATCGTGTTATAGTCTAAAAGAAAGTGTTCGAATAGCTATTTAATTTTAGTCTAACAATGATGTGATTGAGGAAACAATTTCATCTTTGTAACATGAATAGTTATTGTTTTATTTTATCGGGTAACAATGCTATCATTTCTGTAACATGAAAGTTTGGACAATCATGTTAGTTTTAGTCAAATAAAAATGGGCCGATATAGCTATCTTATTTTTAGTCCAACAATGGCTACTCAAAGAGCAGTCTTATTTTAGATATAATATGATATATAGATGTAACAATTCCACCTTTAGTCCAATAATAACTATTCAGATGAAAAAAGGCGTGTTCAGCATAACAACGCCATTTCGTGTAATAACGGTATCTTTGTCGAACAATGAAAATTATGAAAATAACGGAATATTTTTCCAACAATGCATATTCGAGTAGTAACGGTATCTGACTCTCTCCAACTATGCATATTCGGTAAATAACAGTGTATTTAAATATCTGAATAACTATCTTCGTCCAACGATGGATATTTGGGAAACATTTTTATCCAGTGATGGGTATTCAGGAAACATTCTTCCAACAATGGGTATTCAGGAAACATTCTTCCAACAATGGGTATTCAGGAAACATTCTTCCAACAATGGGTATTCAGGAAACATTCTTCCAACAATGGGTATTCAGGAAACATTCTTCCAACAATGGGTATTCAGGAAACATTCTTCCAACAATGGGTATTCAGGAAACATTCTTCCAACAATGGGTATTCAGGAAACATTCTTCCAACAATGGGTATTCGAGAAATAATCTTCGTCTGACGATGAATATTCGGGAAGAATCTGGTCCAACAATGGATATTCGGAAAACATCTTTGTCCAACGATGGAGATTCAGAAAACATCTTCCAATGGTGGATGTTATGGAAACCCCGACATCTTTTCCCAACAATGAATATTCTGGAAGCGGCATGTTTATCCAACAATGAATATTCTGGAAGCAGCATGTTTATCCAACAATGAATATTCTGGAAGCAGCATGTTTATCCAACAATGAATATTCGGGAAATAACGGCATCTCTTTAACAATTACTGAATGAGTAACAGCATCACGAGTCTAACAGTGACAACAAATATAATAGGGGCATCCATGATCTAACAACGACGATTCAGCAACAATGGATCTTAGGCAGGGATCACACTATAAAAGTTTCGTAAAAGTGCTTTTATAAAACTTGAAAAATACAACCAATAAGCTGATCGAATACATTCGAGCGAATGCAACCGATCAGTTTACTGGTTGCAATTTTCAAGTTTTATAAAAGCACTTTTAAAAAACTTTGATAGTGTAATCCCGTCCTTAGACATTTTTATATAAGTAACGTATAAACACATTTATATTCCAACAGTAGAATAAATTTGATGTTTTAACAGACTCGGGTTTAAACAACATGCATATAAAGATATATATATTTCAACAATATACAAACATATTTTGTAAATTCAAAATCATTTATTATTCTAGTGGATATTCCAGAATGTAGTGGATATTCCAGATTTACAATATAAATAAAAACCCAGAGGCATCTATTGAAAATTTCAAGCGCCGTCTCTTAATATTCATCGCAAAATTGAGAATTCATTAAAAAGCAACAAATTCAGTTAATATTAATAAATGAAATTTCCTCCCCGATTAAAAATTCATTTCAAGAATTAAAATATTACGGATCATCTCATCTCGGGGAAGAGAAATGAAATTGACAAAATTAAATCGACGTCAGGTTTTACCCGAAAAACATCAAAAATTAATGAGATATCTTGTCAAATTATCAAAATAAAAATATCTCATTGTTCTTTAGGAATAAAAAAAACTCCCCCCACACGATGTTCTCGAGAAAAATTCTTCTTTAGAAAATCGGATATTATTTCCTTTATGAAAAATAATTTTATAATTTGGGTTTTTATTTCCTTGTCGTTTTAAATTTCATTTCCCCAAGGTGCTCCCATTCCCTCCGAGACGTTAAGAAAATACTCTGTCTCGGAATATTAATGACAATATATCGCGTCATTTCTCTTCCAATTTTTTTGTTAATTAATATCCAATAAAAACTAAATAGTCTCGTGAAAAACGGAGGAGAAAATGACGGTATAATGAGAGAAAGAAAATTAATTCTTATATTAATTAATTCTTATTCATGTTACTGAATGAATTACGATATACAAGCGCTCCCCACTCAAGAAAATTAGAAAACAGTGGGGCTAAAAAAGTAGGACGGAGGTAGGTACCCCTCTTCAGAGCATAGTCATAGCATAATAAATAAAAAAACATCCCTTTGAATTTAGAATAAAATAATAACTAAGTATTATTTAAGTATCCTATGAGACTGACTCGAGCCAGAGCAAAACGACTAGGCAACTTTGGGCCAAAACATTGCACTAGCAACCACAGGTATATACAGTCAAACCTCGTTAATGAGTCACTCTTGGGAGAACAAAAATATGACTTGGTAAGCGGAGTGACTTGTTAAACGGAGTAAGCCCTAGCTGTGCAAATTCCTGCCTGAGGACGATTGGGACTTCCAAAAAGTGACCCGGTAAGCGGAGTGACGTGTTAACCGGGTGACGCACTAACGAGGTTTGACTGTATATATAAATCTCTCCTCACAATAGCGCATTACATTCTTTTCTCGAGGAGTCTTCCAAAATACAGATCTATCACGTAAAAATAGCGAAATATGCAAAGAAATAAATAAAAAATATCCAAAGACGTAGAAAAATCCGAGCCCTAATAACTCCGCACGATAGGTCATCAATCGAAACCTGTATTGTGGAATGCACGTTTCGGGAAAATTCTAAGAAAAGCACGTTTTTTGGAATTTAAAATGTAATTTCAATGCCCATTAAAATTCTGCATTTTAATAGGCAGTTGGCCGATTCTAGGCCAGTTGGAGCTACTGTATCTCTGATTGAATGAAATCTGATTAAATGTATTTTAATATGGTTTACAGCAGAGTCATCTTTCCATTCGGCTCAAAATACCCCCCCCCCCGATCAGACTCCTAACACAGTACCTCTACTCCAATTATGGCCACCAATCAGGTTCACAATCCAGATCAGACAAAGACAGAACTATTCCATCCAGCTGCAGATGAGATCACCTAAAGAAACCTGGTAGAGTGGTTCATTTGTAGCCGTAGCGACAAATCTGGGAAGAGGAGCTGCGTTGAAGGTTATAATTTGATGAGCCCTATCTATACGAAGAACAGCTCTACAGCCAAGTTCAGCCAGCGTCTAACCATTAATTTGCCAGCCGCCATAATTGACCACATGTTTATCACAGTTACTCACACACATACATTCCCCCCCCCAATCACAGTTTCTAATTTCAGATAATGTTGGCGGCGCGAAGAACAACCAATTGGAACTTACAAGAAGCCCAAATTGAAAAGACTAATTAGGATTCTTGCTCGACTGTATTAGTCGTAGCAATTTGGCTAAAAATAATGTGGCCGATTCGGAGAGAAAAAATTCGCCAAACCGCCAAGACCTTTTCGAAATCAAGAAAAGTACGAAAAATTATAAGTTGACGCCACTTATTAAAATCACGGATAATGTTATCGTTCGGGTATTGTTATCACTTTTCCAAAGAACGCTACGGACCGGACCGATATCATTACGTGGTAAAAAAAAATTCGATGAAGTTAGTCGGGGACTTCGGATAATATATAGGCTATATATGCTATAGCTAGGATTCTCCCGGCGCTGCCCGGGTTTTCTTCAATTATTGGGAGGATTGAAAAAGTGACAAACCATCACAAGGGCATAAACTATTATACGGGCAGCATTAAAGAAGTAACAAACCATTGTAAAGGCATATGAACGTCTGAAACGCATTGCTAGCCATCCACGATAACGAAAGTGATTGTTGAGGCTCATAAACCATTGTTGCCCGACAGTTTTTCGCCCATTTCGGGCATTTTCCCAGCTCTGATGAAGTTTTAAAGTAGCCTATAGTTCAATCTCGGTCCTGTTTGGTATACATATGCCAAATTTGGCGACGATCGGTCTAAAATTGTAGATTTATATAAAGAGCAAACATACATATTTTCACATTTACATATAAGAGATGCTAATCGCCGGCCCGGCAAAACATAGTTCGCCATATACGGGGTTCACATTTACATATAAGCTCTGACGAACTTTCAAAGTAGTCTATCGTTCAAGTCAGGTCCCCTTTGGCATATGTACAAAATTTGGCGACGATAGATTCAAAATTGTAGATATGTGTAGAGAACAGAGGTTCAGGTCCACAATCACTCTTTTCGTGACTGCATGCAGCGCTCTCCATCGATAAAAATTTCAACAATTTTTTTCAGTCAAAACACAAAAAAAAAATCCTTCGTGAGAATAACTTCCCCTCGCAAACCACATTCACATACACCAATTCCTTCAACTTTTATGAATATTTTTTAACAGCTCACCAATTCATGTGACAACCTGTATAACCTTCGAAACTTGGCATCCGCGACCCGGACCTACTAAATAATTCTCCCGCTTCGTTAGTCAAAGAAGAATTGTTATTACCCTACCGATGACAGCACCAAAAAAAAGAATAATAGCTTCGATTCCCACACACAGAAACCCCGGCGGTTTAAATCTCCCCACATCAACTCCACCATTCACCAGACAGACACAAATCCAATTCCACGCATTCCCCTAAACATAACGCGGACCAACATCAATCCAAAATAGAAATAAACGAAAGCGACGCCAGAAACAAAACGTAGCATTAGCCCCGCAACACAAACTGATTCCCACACTAATTTTCTATTCCATCTTCCAGAATGGTATTATTAACTGAAACGGGACACACACACGGGAGAAAAAAAAAACCCGTAATTTCATTTAAAGTCAATGAACATACATCTGATCTTTTTCGTTGGACACCCATCAACATTATCACGGCGGTGGAACCGGATATTGCGGAAAAGACACACACACACACTAAAGCAAATATTGATAGCGGGTCATTATCTAGATTCCATCAGCTCACACACATCCAATATCACACGATAAGCCCACGCACACACGCCGCCGCCACCCACATCAACACACACACACGCATGCACGCATTACTATTATCATCATTTTCCTGATTTTCCGAAAGTTTTTAAAAAGTAATGATTACATGATGAGAGAGTGAGAGAGAGGAAAAAAAATTCCGGAGAAGAGGAGGAAAAATCCGTGGTGAAGACAGATATTGTTAAAATGCGACTCCATTCATCTGATTAAAAAGCATCCAGTGGGACTAGGAATTTTATGGTAAGGGGCGAAGGGAGGAAAATATTGATTTTAACGACTTGGAGGATAAGGTAAAAAAACGGGAGAAAAAATATATATGGAATATTCCCGATCCGATAAAACCGAAAGAAAAGTAAATAAATGTGGATAACAAAAAAAAAAGGAGAAGCAATTCCGATAAAACGACGAGATTAGATGCACGCGGCGCATAGTCGCGGTGTAATTCGATTTATGCACAGGGGGAAATAAAATCGTATCTCATTCCTGGGCCGTTTTATTATTTAAAACGTATTTCCTACGGAACGATAACGAGGATCCCGGAATTAAGAGATTGGAAAACGCGGGAGAGATTACCTGAATGCAAAGCATGCAATAACCGAATACACGTGTAGACGCGGTTTGGATAGAGTAGCGTTTTAAAAGAAAACGTTCGGATTGATTGGATAGTACTGGTGATAGAGGAAGATGCGGCCCACGCACTTCCTTCCTTTGAAAACATGCCGCGGGCCACTTAAAGTGTTCTGGAAATTCTGGAATGAAAGGATTGAAAACGTGGGAGATTATCTGAATGCAAATCATGCTATAACTGAATACACGTGCAGCAGGGTTTAACCGTGATATATGCAGGGGTTGGACAAAATAATATGGACACTTGTGAAATGAGACAATCTTTATTAAGTTGTTTTTTGCATTAATTAATGCCCTCCTTTTGCATTAATTACAGCTTGTATCCGTCGTGGGATGGACAAATACAAGTCATGCACCACAGTCATGGGGATACGTAGCCGCCACTCCTGCAAAAAGGTCACTAACTCGGAACTTGTCTTTGGAGGTGGAAACCCACTGCACAGTTTGGCTTCCAAAATACCCCACAAAGGTTGTTATATTAAGATCAGGGAACTGAGCGGGCCACACGAGGTGTTGCCGTTCATCATCGTGTTCATCCCCCCCCCCCTCGGGTGATAACAGGCAGTAAGTCATCCTTTGACAGACCTGGGATGTTGCCCGAGTGGCATGGTGGTAAGATGCTCGTCTAAAATCGTGAAGGTTGTTGCCAGGGCCGCGGGTTCGAACCCAAGGGAGGATATCGATAAGATATTTTCCGTAACGAAGTGCGACTTCACTTCCAATTCATCTCACTAATGGCAGTAAATTGCAATATAGCGATATGGCCAGAGTTGGTGTTTGGTGAAGTAGTAGATCTGGGATGAAGTCGCATGCACCATGTCAATTTGTTTTAATTGTCATAATGACCTGATGCAAGGAATTTCTCAATCCCTGATGTACAAAGCGTGGATTCAGTAGAAACGCTTACAATTTCGTTAGTATCCACGCGGAGAGATTCAACACTGAATGAATGAACGCCAGGGTCTCTGCCACCGGACTTATCCCGTTGCCGAGATCTCTTCCAGCCCAGCTCCGTGGCAGGGTCTGGAACAAAGTGAGTGTGCACACCTAACAGTACGAGTGTGTAGCTAGTGTTGTGTATGATATTTCAGTGCTGCCGTCTATACTTCAAATTGTGAGCGAAGAGAGATTCGACACTGTGTAACTCAATAATTCCATTCAAAAACCAAATGACGGCGTCAAGTAATTTGACACATCTTCCAAGTGGTGTGAGAGACCGCATCAAAAAAAACAAAGATCCACAGGAATATATTGATTCCAACGCGTTAAATAATTAGCAATCGGGAAACAAAAACTAATAGTAAAAAGGGGGGAAAAAAAAGCTAATGAAATCGTTTTCTTCAGTGGCTAACAAATCTCTTCTTGTAAAAGTTCAATCCCGATTAACAGAAAGCCGTCCTCCAATTGAAATACGTAAATTAGAAATGGAACTCGAGCAGGTTCCAATGTAAATTATCCACGGGAGGAGTGGGAAGACAAAAAAAAGAGGTTAAATATTTTTGGTTAAAAAGTTAATCACAGCCCCCAAGACCGTTTAAACGGCTTCTCCTTGAAAGACGTAATTAGAAAGGGAAAAGCGTTAATTATATCAACGAGGAGAAGAGGTTGGAGGAGCACCAAAAAAAAAAAAGAGGAGGAGGAGGAATCGATTATTTCATTAAAGTTTTGTCAGAAAAGGGTAAAAGGTGGTGACAATTAATTTCCATGTGGAGCTTTTTGACAGAACGACGACGGCGAGCTCCTCATCAGCCCCCCCACCCCCCGTGACATCGAAGAAACGAATTTCGAACGCCAATGAATAATGATGCGAGGTAATTATTATTCGCGTAAATCGCATCGGGATACATAACGGGAGTTACGGGAAAACCGGGTTCAAAACATCGGATGCCACTTCCACCACTTGACTTCTCGCTCCCGTGGAAAATTCCGAGCGCCAATCAAACGCGAAATTGCAGATTAATCTTCCCACTTTCGAGGATCAGAAAAATTGAGGTAAAGGGTCAGAAAGCGTGTGATGACACCACCAGTTCGGGAGATGAGACGTAAATGATTTAGCCGTAAATTACCGACCTGAATAATGTTTGCACACACAACCACACACAAACGCGCGAGCATGTGGATACGTTTAAGTTTGAACTGATTATTGACCTCGTGGAGACGGGATTCGATGGAATCCCGAGCAACGGCAATTAAACGCCATTTATTAATCTTCCGTCGGTAATATGCCGGACGCGAGCGAACTGGAAAGAAATTGTCGGGACAAAATGTTCGCACGATCGCCGGAACCGCAAGATGTTCCAGAATAAAACGTGTCCAGTGAGTCATTTCAACGTTCGTACGAAATCGAAAGTAATTCCATTCAGTGTATCGTTTTCATGTCGTTTCGACAGTTGGCATCGAAACACGGTTCGACACTTCGTTGTCTGATACGTATTATTGCGAAAATTATGTAAATAGTCCTAATTTATCCCCTATTATGTCATTTTTGACCCGTAAATAGCCATTCTCGCATTTCTCTGTAAATCTCGCCAAATTGGCGACAGACTTGGCAAGTCTGACGACAGCTAAGATAGTTTGGCTTAGCAATGAAATTTAGCATTCATTGCTATGAAATTTAGCATTCATTGCTATGAAATTTAGCATTCATTGCTATGAAATTTAGCATTCATTGCTATGAAATTTAGCATTCATTGCTATGAAATTTAGCATTCATTGCTATGAAATTTAGCATTCTGCAATGGAATTTACCTATGAAATTTAGCATTCAGCAATGGAAATACCTATGAAATTTAGCATTAAGCAATGGAATTTGCCTATGAAATTTAGCATTCAGCAATGGAATTTAGAAATGAAATTTAGCATTAAGCAATGGAATTTAGAAATGAAATTTATCATTCAGCAATGGAACTTACCTATGAAATTTAGCATTCAGCAATGGAATTTACCTATGAAATTTATCATTCAGCAATGGAATTTACCTATGAAATTTATCATTCAGCAATGGAATTTACCTATGAAATTTATCATTCAGCAATGGAATTTAGAAATGAAATTTATCATTCAGCAATGGAATTTAGAAATGAAATTTATCATTCAGCAATGGAATTTAGAAATGAAATTTGTCATTCAGCAATGGAATTTAGCATTCAGCAACGGAATTTAGCATTCAGCAATGTAATTTATCATTCAGCAATGTAATTTATCATTCAGCAATGTAATTGAGCATTCCGCAATGGAATTTAGCATTCAGAAATGGAAATCAGCATTCCGTAATGGAATTTAGAATTCAGCAATGGAATTTAGAAATGAAATTTATCATTCAGCAATGGAATTTAGGAATGAAATTTATCATTCAGCAATGGAATTTAGAAATGAAATTTATCATTCAGCAATGGAATTTAGAAATGAAATTTAGCATTCAGCAATGGAATTTACCTATGAAATTTAGCATTCAGCAACGGAATTCAGCATTCAGCAACGGAATTTAGCATTCAGCAATGTAACTGAGCATTCCGCAATGGAATTTAGCATTCCGCAATGGAATTTAGCATTCCGCAATGGAATTTAGCATTCAGAAATGGAAATTAGCATTCCGTAATGGAATTTAGCATTCAGCAATGGAATTTAGAAATGAAATTTAGCATTCAGCAATGGAATTTAGAAATGAAATTTAGCATTCAGCAATGGAATTTAGAAATGAAATTTAGCATTCAGCAATGGAATTTAGAAATGAAATTTAGCATTCAGCAACGGAATTGAGCATTCCGCAATGGAATTTAGCATTCAGAAATGGAAATCAGCATTCCGCAATGGAATTTACCTATGAAATTTAGAATTCAGCAATGGAATCTACCTATGAAATTTAGAATTCAGCAATGGAATCTACCTATGAAATTTAGAATTCAGCAATGGAATCTACCTATGAAATTTAGAATTCAGCAATGGAATCTACCTATGAAATTTAGAATTCAGCAATGGAATCTACCTATGAAATTTATCATTCAGCAATGGAATTTACCTATGAAATTTATCATTCAGCAATGGAATTTACCTATGAAATTTATCATTCAGCAATGGAATTTAGAAATGAAATTTATCATTCAGCAATGGAATTTAGAAATGAAATTTTGTCATTCAGCAATGGAATTTAGCATTCAGCAACGGAATTTAGCATTCAGCAACGGAATTTAGCATTCAGCAACGGAATTTAGCATTCAGCAATGTAATTTATCATTCAGCAATGTAATTGAGCATTCCGCAATGGAATTTAGCATTCAGAAATGGAAATCAGCATTCCGTAATGGAATTTAGAATTCAGCAATGGAATTTAGAAATGAAATTTATCATTCAGCAATGGAATTTAGAAATGAAATTTATCATTCAGCAATGGAATTTAGAAATGAAATTTATCATTCAGCAATGGAATTTAGAAATGAAATTTATCATTCAGCAATGGAATTTAGAAATGAAATTTATCATTCAGCAATGGAATTTAGAAATGAAATTTATCATTCAGCAATGGAATTTAGAAATGAAATTTATCATTCAGCAATGGAATTTAGAAATGAAATTTATCATTCAGCAATGGAATTTACCTATGAAATTTAGCATTCAGCAACGGAATTCAGCATTCAGCAACGGAATTTAGCATTCAGCAACGGAATTCAGCATTCAGCAATGTAATTTAGCATTCAGCAATGTAACTGAGCATTCCGCAATGGAATTTAGCATTCCGCAATGGAATTTAGCATTCAGAAATGGAAATTAGCATTCCGTAATGGAATTTAGCATTCAGCAATGGAATTTAGAAATGAAATTTAGCATTCAGCAACGGAATTGAGCATTCCGCAATGGAATTTAGCATTCAGAAATGGAAATCAGCATTCCGCAATGGAATTTACCTATGAAATTTAGAATTCAGCATTCCGCAATGGAATTTACCTATGAAATTTAGAATTCAGCAATGGAATCTACCTATGAAATTTAGAATTCAGCAATGGAATCTACCTATGAAATTTAGAATTCAGCAATGGAATCTACCTATGAAATTTAGAATTCAGCAATGGAATCTACCTATGAAATTTAGAATTCAGCAATGGAATTTACCTATGAAATTTAGAATTCAGCAATGGAATCTACCTATGAAATTTAGAATTCAGCAATGGAATCTACCTATGAAATTTAGAATTCAGCAATGGAATCTACCTATGAAATTTAGAATTCAGCAATGGAATCTACCTATGAAATTTACAATTCAGCAATGGAATCTACCTATGAAATTTATCATTCAGCAATGGAATTTACCTATGAAATTTATCATTCAGCAATGGAATTTAGAAATGAAATTTTGTCATTCAGCAATGGAATTTAGCATTCAGCAACGGAATTTAGCATTCAGCAACGGAATTTAGCATTCAGCAACGGAATTTAGCATTCAGCAACGGAATTTAGCATTCAGCAATGTAATTGAGCATTCCGCAATGGAATTTAGCATTCAGAAATGGAAATCAGCATTCCGTAATGGAATTTAGAATTCAGCAATGGAATTTAGAAATGAAATTTAGCATTCAGCAATGGAATTTAGAAATGAAATTTATCATTCAGCAATGGAATTTAGAAATGAAATTTATCATTCAGCAATGGAATTTAGAAATGAAATTTATCATTCAGCAATGGAATTTACCTATGAAATTTAGCATTCAGCAACGGAATTCAGCATTCAGCAACGGAATTTAGCATTCAGCAACGGAATTCAGCATTCAGCAATGTAATTTAGCATTCAGCAATGTAACTGAGCATTCCGCAATGGAATTTAGCATTCCGCAATGGAATTTAGCATTCAGAAATGGAAATTAGCATTCCGTAATGGAATTTAGCATTCAGCAATGGAATTTAGAAATGAAATTTAGCATTCAGCAATGGAATTTAGAAATGAAATTTAGCATTCAGCAATGGAATTTAGAAATGAAATTTAGCATTCAGCAATGGAATTTAGAAATGAAATTTAGCATTCAGCAACGGAATTGAGCATTCCGCAATGGAATTTAGCATTCAGAAATGGAAATCAGCATTCCGCAATGGAATTTACCTATGAAATTTAGAATTCAGCAATGGAATCTACCTATGAAATTTAGAATTCAGCAATGGAATCTACCTATGAAATTTAGAATTCAGCAATGGAATCTACCTATGAAATTTAGAATTCAGCAATGGAATCTACCTATGAAATTTATCATTCAGCAATGGAATTTACCTATGAAATTTATCATTCAGCAATGGAATTTACCTATGAAATTTATCATTCAGCAATGGAATTTAGAAATGAAATTTATCATTCAGCAATGGAATTTAGAAATGAAATTTTGTCATTCAGCAATGGAATTTAGCATTCAGCAACGGAATTTAGCATTCAGCAACGGAATTTAGCATTCAGCAACGGCATTTAGCATTCAGCAATGTAATTTATCATTCAGCAATGTAATTGAGCATTCCGCAATGGAATTTAGCATTCAGAAATGGAAATCAGCATTCCGTAATGGAATTTAGAATTCAGCAATGGAATTTAGAAATGAAATTTATCATTCAGCAATGGAATTTAGAAATGAAATTTATCATTCAGCAATGGAATTTAGAAATGAAATTTATCATTCAGCAATGGAATTTAGAAATGAAATTTATCATTCAGCAATGGAATTTAGAAATGAAATTTATCATTCAGCAATGGAATTTAGAAATGAAATTTATCATTCAGCAATGGAATTTACCTATGAAATTTAGCATTCAGCAATGGAATTTAGAAATGAAATTTATCATTCAGCAATGGAATTTACCTATGAAATTTATCATTCAGCAATGGAATTTACCTATGAAATTTAGCATTCAGCAACGGAATTCAGCATTCAGCAACGGAATTTAGCATTCAGCAATGTAATTTAGCATTCAGCAATGTAACTGAGCATTCCGCAATGGAATTTAGCATTCCGCAATGGAATTTAGCATTCAGAAATGGAAATTAGCATTCCGTAATGGAATTTAGCATTCAGCAATGGAATTTAGAAATGAAATTTAGCATTCAGCAACGGAATTGAGCATTCCGCAATGGAATTTAGCATTCAGAAATGGAAATCAGCATTCCGCAATGGAATCTACCTATGAAATTTAGAATTCAGCAATGGAATCTACCTATGAAATTTAGAATTCAGCAATGGAATCTACCTATGAAATTTAGAATTCAGCAATGGAATCTACCTATGAAATTTAGAATTCAGCAATGGAATCTACCTATGAAATTTATCATTCAGCAATGGAATTTACCTATGAAATTTATCATTCAGCAATGGAATTTACCTATGAAATTTATCATTCAGCAATGGAATTTAGAAATGAAATTTATCATTCAGCAATGGAATTTAGAAATGAAATTTTGTCATTCAGCAATGGAATTTAGCATTCAGCAACGGAATTTAGCATTCAGCAACGGAATTTAGCATTCAGCAACGGCATTTAGCATTCAGCAATGTAATTTATCATTCAGCAATGTAATTGAGCATTCCGCAATGGAATTTAGCATTCAGAAATGGAAATCAGCATTCCGTAATGGAATTTAGAATTCAGCAATGGAATTTAGAAATGAAATTTATCATTCAGCAATGGAATTTAGAAATGAAATTTATCATTCAGCAATGGAATTTAGAAATGAAATTTATCATTCAGCAATGGAATTTAGAAATGAAATTTATCATTCAGCAATGGAATTTAGAAATGAAATTTATCATTCAGCAATGGAATTTAGAAATGAAATTTATCATTCAGCAATGGAATTTACCTATGAAATTTATCATTCAGCAATGGAATTTACCTATGAAATTTATCATTCAGCAATGGAATTTACCTATGAAATTTAGCATTCAGCAACGGAATTCAGCATTCAGCAACGGAATTTAGCATTCAGCAATGTAATTTAGCATTCAGCAATGTAACTGAGCATTCCGCAATGGAATTTAGCATTCCGCAATGGAATTTAGCATTCAGAAATGGAAATTAGCATTCCGTAATGGAATTTAGCATTCAGCAATGGAATTTAGAAATGAAATTTAGCATTCAGCAACGGAATTGAGCATTCCGCAATGGAATTTAGCATTCAGAAATGGAAATCAGCATTCCGCAATGGAATCTACCTATGAAATTTAGAATTCAGCAATGGAATCTACCTATGAAATTTAGAATTCAGCAATGGAATCTACCTATGAAATTTAGAATTCAGCAATGGAATCTACCTATGAAATTTAGAATTCAGCAATGGAATCTACCTATGAAATTTAGAATTCAGCAATGGAATCTACCTATGAAATTTAGAATTCAGCAATGGAATCTACCTATGAAATTTAGCATTTCAGAAATTGAAAGCAGTGAAATTTAGCATTTTTTGCACATTCAGAAATAGCATTCAGCAATGAAATTAAGCATTCAGCAATGAAATTTAGCATTCAGCGCAATGGACTTTAGCATTCAGTTTAATCCTATACGGTTTGATTATAAATGAAAACACGCTTCCCAAAAAAAAAAAGTGTGGAGGACAATGCTAAATAATGGGTTAAAATGAAAGAAATTGATTATTCGTTGAACCATAACGAAAACGTTCATCCTTTCAAGAATTTCCAAACAAAAAAGCATAATTCAAAAACCCACCGATTCACAATAAAAAAAAGCGTAACATTTTTAATATAATTTTCGATCCCAAGATAAAAATCAATTCCATACATAATAATCAAAGCTCCCTTATCCAACCGACGATAGAAGAAAAGGTAAGCGAGTCGATTTCTCAATTAACGAGCCAGGGGAAGATTACGCGCACTTCCCCTGCTTTCATAATGAAAACCTCCATTTATTTTCAAAAAAAAAAAGAAGAAGAAAACACAGACCATAAAAGAAAAATGCACGTTTTCATCTCCTGTGTTCCGCCATTTTCCACAATATATCACGAAAAACCTCCTTATCAGCGAGCGAGAGAGCAAAGTCTTTTAAGTATTAACTATCACATTATACTTTCTCTCTCTCTCTCCTCTTTTTTCCTTGCTCCTTTACATTTTCACCGATTCGAACTTCCTCTCGCGATAAGGATGTGGCATTAATGATGCTTTGATGGCTTCCAATGGTTAAAATATGCAAATTCCTCCACGTTTTGAAAAATTGATGAAAATTGCGTTCCGGTGGCAGCGAGAGACAATTATTAAGTTATGCAAAAATCGGTAGCTCGGCGACGGTACCCCCACGTTCTCCTAAAAATTTCCTAACGTTATTAGAGGTTAGAAATCATTTGTAAAACGGGGAAATGAATGAAAGTAAAAAAGTTCAACAGCTCTCTTTAATTATTTTAATTCATTAATTTGGATTATTTTTTTTTATAATTAGTAAATTTAAAAAAAAAACCTCATCGAATATTTATTGGCATTGGAAACAGAGAGAAGCTGTGGAAATGGAAAATTTTACATTCAAATCGCTGTTTCTGGAGAGAGATCCGAATAGTAATTTTTTTTTTTTTACCCCGAATGTAATTAACTTAAAGTTCGCTAATTAATGACATTAGTAGCGGATGGAATTATAATGGGATATATATATTTATTTCAAAAAAAAAAAATTATTATCATAATACTTAGTTAATGAGTTAATTCGGTCGCTGTTTTTCCGGGGAGAAGAGTTCATTTCCTCTAATTACTTTCGGCCTTAACGACTGTTTTAGAAAACGACTCCGATCGGAGCTTTAATCACCGTTTGATAAGTCTTTGGATTCGGGTGATATTAGAAAAGGAACTGCGATCGCGATCCGCGTAATTTAGTTGAGAATTTCTGAAGAAAGCTATATATCGCTTCGAGAGATTTTGTATATATATTATATCACTATTTTATATTTAAACACACATTCTGAATAGTGTTGTGTCTGATAGAAACAGTTGTCAGATATCTGGAGAATCCTAGACCTTGAATAAAGGTTAGTTTCTTCGTGCGCAAAGAGAGTATTCATTAATATAAATATTCTGAAAACACTAGAGACGTTCATTATATATAGCACCTCCTGTCTAATACGAGTGCGCTGATCAGTATCTTTGGGTACAAGCACTGCCGTACACACACATACGCTTCAATATATTCTTCTAGTCACCATTATTGTAGCTGCTGGTTGTTTCAAGAACATCAAAGTTGTGTACCTAACGCATTGTTGTGACTGCAACCTCATGAAATATGATGGCTGCAGATTTTTTTTTTTTTTTTTTTTTCGCGTAAGGTGTTGCCTTCGAAGCATCGTTGTAGCTGTAGTTGATTAGATGCATTGTTTTGGTTAAAGCTGGTGTGACGCGTTCTTTTGGTAGTGAAGAATGCGTTTGAAGCATTGTTGTGGGTGCAGCTGCTTTGTAGCGGATGGAATTACCATGGAAAATAGATATATATTTTACAAAATTACTATAATACTTAGATAATGAGTTAATTTGGACGCTGGTTTTTCCGGGGCAGAAGAGTTCATTTCCTCTAATTACTTTCGGCCTTAACGACTGTTTTCGAAACGACTCCGATCGAAGCTTTAATCACCGTTTGATAAGTCTTTGGATTCGGGTGATATTAGAAAAGGAACTGGGACCGAGTCCCGGTTAGTTGGGAATTTATGAAGAGAGCTGTACGCTCGAGAGATATTGTACGCATATATATATATCGCTTTATTTTGTAATTAAATACGCCTTCTCTATAAATAACTATCTTAGAGACAGTTTTCAGATATCCGGAGAATCTGTAGACCTTAAAAGAAGGCAAGTTTCTTCGCGATGCGAGCGTATTCATTCCTATACCATTCCGAAAACACGAGACGCTCATTACATTAGCTATAGCACCTGTTGTTTAATACGAACGTGCTGATCAGTACTGGTTCAGGCCTATAGGAAAGTCTTTGTACAGCGTGCTTCGATATAATGTTCTGCTCACCGTTGTCGTAGCTGCTGGTTGTTTAACCGACCAGTTATATCTAGCGCATTGTTGTGGCTGCAGCTTGTTTCAAGTCTTATTGTGGCTACAGCTGCAGCCTCAACAATACGGCAAGTATTATTGTGGCTGCAATTGGTATGAAGTATTAATGTGGCTGCGCGCAGCTACTTTAAAGCATTGCTGTAGCAGCAGCTCCTTTGAAGCATTTTTGTGGCTGCAGCTTGTTTGACCCTATATTTTCGCTTCAACTGATTCAAAGCATTGTTGTGTCTACAGCTCATTTGAGGAATGGTTGTGGCTGCAACTGCTATGACGCACTGTTGTAGTAGCAGCTAATTTGTGCGACTGTAGAAAAAGTTATACTCTTGAAAGTATTATATAACGAAATGCTCACACACAGTTTGAAGCTGAGTGCACAATGCTTGGTATATAGAAGCGTATGTGCGCTCATTTAATCCCATGCATATGCTTGAAAGTAGAAAATGAATCGGTTGAGCTGTCCTCGCGACACACTGTTTTCAGGCAAAGTAGCAGCAATCAGCAGAAATTCAGGACTGTTGATGTTGCAACTGCATTCAAGTGGTTATATCTCATTTGACGCATTGTTGAAGCTGGATATAGTTTGACGCACTGTTTTAGCTGCAATTGATTTGAATAATTTTTTTGGTTATCGCACCTTTGACGTACTGTTGTAGCAGCAGTAGATTTTAAGCGTTTGTGGCTGTAGCTGATTTGAGGCATTGGTATTGTTACAGTAAATCCGATGAGTGATTCTGTGATCGCCATCGGCAACAAAACATGTGGGGTGGTAACCCTGACTAACGATAATTCCACACAGATCTATCGGGCCTATAAGATGGTTACAGACCATCGGACGTGTCGTAAACGTCCATGTTGTAATTGCTGGACGCACGGTTGTAGTTGCTAGAAATGTGGCCCTCCGTGTCCGTTCCGAACAATGATTTACAGCCACCATGGCCACCCCTCGAGCATCAATACGCGACCAACTTCGCTTCACGCCAGTTTTGCAATCACGTTTGTTGATTCTATATCTGTATAACATCTTTGATAAGGTTGTCACAACGACGGTGTGATGACCCGATTACGCCCACGACGTTTGAACACTAGTTGAAAAGACATTGATCTGTAATTGGTTTTATATACATATAGGCTGACGCTCCAAGACCCAGAGTCACCCCAATTAATATATTCAAACGTGTTCGCCTACTTGTTTCTAACCACAGTGGGCAACAGAAAATCTTACATACGGAACGGTTGTCCCAAAAACATACGTGACCACAAGTTCTTGTAAGCAGGAGAAGCGGTTCATTGAGTGATATATATTCAGACTCATAATCAAGATTACATTCAGGGCTAATTTGAAAATTAGTATTAAGTTCTAGGTAGGCATACGCATCGCATAGGATCGTCTAATCCAGCACTATTTAATTGTCATGTCGTGGCACTACCTGCAGTGAAAATTACAATTCATGATAAGCATTTAATACACGCGTGCTTCTTAGTGATACTCTTCAGCACCCTTCGAAACAGCTAAAAACTCATCAGCACAGGTAGATCGCCCTACCCCCTCTTCTGTACTTTATTTCCGGCGCTAGACAGAATACCAAACTCATTTTCAGAGAGTAATATATCCAACTGAGTACACGATAAACTATCCTCAGCATTTATACTCCACTGGAAATCCAGTAGCGACTATAATCACGCGAAGGACCGAAATTCCGTGAACGAGCGCCTGGGAAAAGTTATGCTCCCGAAAGTGATTATAAAACGGAACGCACACAACGTCGAGATTATAGGCAGGCACACGAGGCCTGGTATATGGGAGCGTGTGTGTATGTTCATTTAACCCCAATGCATATGCACAAAACTAGAAAATCAATCGGTTCTCGGCCGTCCTCGTGCTAAAACGTGGCGGTATTGTACTGGAGGGAAAACACCGTAGCGCGGATACGTCGTTGTAAGATTTCAAGGGTAAGGATTATGCAGTATCCGCACGGAAACAGGTGCTTTGCTGGCAGCATCTGTCTGTGGCTGGAAACTATCCTTCGCTCAGCGCCCACCATTTCGTATTACTAGAGACAAACAGTGAGTGGAAGCTATTCAGAATTCAGCTAATCCCCTCTCTCTCTCTCTCTCTTTACGGTAGCAGTTCCTACTAATATCGGGAGCGGATCCAATTCTACAGGGTCCTGTCTAATAATCTAACGGCTGTGTGTACTTATATCTGTGGGAATAAGCACTCACTGGACGCTGGAGGATGGAGGTATCGCGTTGGCGACAGCCGCGGATTCACTTCCGTCCTAATCCCATACTTTCAGCGTCATTACCTGGAGGACTTGAGGTATAGCAATAGACGATGTATGTGGCCAGGGATGTATGTGCGTGCAATAATGCGCCGATATTCAGATGAAAAACAGACGGTTGAGCTAAACGTAATACGTCATTTTGGCCTAGGCAATGCCTACCCGAGAATACGTTGGCGCAAAATACAGGGTGTCGCGTAAATTCGTAGATAGTTTAAAAATTAGTGGGGAAAAAATTTCTGGAGGAATTGGGAAATTCCAATGCGGTTTGTGAAAACGTTTTCCTCACGAGAGGAGGGAGAGTTTCTTCAGTGCAGGAAAAAGTTGAAATTTCCATCGATAGAGGGCAGGAATGAATGTACCTGAACCTTTTCTTCAACATCTTCCTCGTCCGAAACGTTCATGAACCTTCGGCCGGCGATTCTTGGCTGAGGTAACACAACTCCAGAGTGCTCCATATACCAATGCCAACGACACAATAAAAACCTTATGTATAAGCGCCAGTAGAGGGAAAATCCAGCAATGAATTAACAAGGAAAGGGTCCCATGGAACAATCTGAGCCCGCTTCAGACTGTTCCATGGTCCAGTATGGCTACCTCTACCAGTTCCGTTATAAATACTTGTAGGTCTCCAGAGCCTAATAATTTTTAGGGGAGACCTTGCGTAAATGTATAGGGCGGCAACTGGGGGGGGGGCGGTAGAAGTCAAGTCTGGTGCCCCAGGCACTAAACCCTCCTCCCCAGCATAGCCCAACCCACATGGGTAAATTGCTTATATCCCAGAAGGGGCAGAGTCCGGGTTTTTGTCTGGTCAGACACGTACTAAACCCTAGACTAGTGTTTTTCTACCTGCTGTACGTGGGACACCCCTCCCTCCGGTGGTTCGTAAGTGCTTTCTAAGGGGTCCACGGGATCATTTTCATTTACATGAGTGATACATTTAATTTTTTCCGTGAAATTTCAATTTATTCGTTTTTTTATGGTATGCAAATCATGAAAAATGCACACACTATGTTGATTTGCATACCATAAAAAAAGTCAGAGCATGATGAGATAGCACCATCGAAATTGCCCTATTGACACTACGGGGGGGGGGGGGGGTTCGCGGAGTATTAACCTTTTATTACGGGACGGGGGAAGGGTACGGTGCATCAACCTTCACTACAGGGGTGTCCGCTACACCAAAAAGTTTTGAAAACACTGCCCTCGAGGGAGTGCCGAATTCACGCTTTATGAGCTTGTGGACATTACACGGGGTGGGGGAGGGGGGTCGTCAGAATACATCGATGCCCGCCGGCAGACATAGTCGTGGCCCAAATTGTACAAGCGTACCAATAAAAACTTCCAGTACTCTGAAGACCGTCGGCTCGAATCGCGTTTGAAGACGACTCCACTACCGCCACCGCTGTCATTCATACGTCGGGAAAATAAAAACGTATCCCCCGGTAATCCGAACAAGGTCCTGATCCCAATCGGGTTTTGCCACATAATATAAGCAGCGCCGTGTTAACGCATGGGCCCACCCGGGCACGGCCCGCGGAGAAATTAGAACCGGTTGAAATTTTCGAAAATTTATCTGGTAGGGCCTCAAAAAAAAAAATCACTTGGCCCGGGGGGGAGGGGCATGACGCTCTTAAGACGGCCCTGATAATAAGCACCTGTTTGCGGTAAGTCAGAGTTCGCCATGTCAATAAGATCCAAAAAAACCCGCCTGGAAATCGCCTCAATTCAAAAATAAGACCAATATAGCAGCAATTGGCACATCGCCTACGGACACTCTCCGACGTTTCAAAAAGGAACTGCATCCGGACTGACGAAAAAAAGCCAAATATTTCATACACGTTCGCGTGTATACAACCAATCTTTGAATGGCGTGACCGTGACCTGCTGCCAAACCTCGCAGCCAATAAATCTATTTCGCTTTAAAAAAAAAAAGTAGTTTTTGTAGAACATATTTTTGTTTCTTTTCGACTTTTCTTCTGGTGGGCGAAAATGTGGCCGCCGGCCATCCCGCAACGGTCACACGTTTTCGCCCCCAAGTCAGCATCATACAAACTAGTCAGGCCTGACACAATGTAAGGGAAGAGAAATAGAAAGAATAGAATACAAAAAAGTATTTCGTTTTTAAAGCCAGGCTTGAAAGAAGCCTTGATTCTTCACGGTTAAGATCGGGACCGCCATCAACACCTCGAGACATATGTGAAGAGAAGCATCAAAAAAAAGCCGGCGGTCTCTCTCGATTGGACAAACCAGACAGGCTTATGTCTGCCAAGACATTTTTCTTCAGCCGCTGACATCAAACTTGTCACCTTTCCTTTTTCGTGTCTTTCCTTCGGAACATTTCGAATTTCAAGAACAAATGGAAAGTGATCCAAATCCAATTTGTAAAGTAATATTTCCCCTCGGTGTAATCGTATCCCTGGACTCCGATCGATGTAGTTTCAGATTTCTTTTATAATGTGAAATCTATATTTAAGTGCGTTCTCCCTCTTCATTCGAAATTGTGCCGCGGGACATTCGAGTGATTTGGGAATATGCCGCAATGAGCTGTAAGTACATCGTGGGTCGTTTAAGGGGGGGGGGCATTCGTGGCCTACAGGCGATGTGAATCTCTGCACCTGCCCATTTTCCCCTTTCCCCTCCCCCCGTCTTTCTATTCATACATAATTCCGTGTACAAGTGTACGTAAGAAAGGGGGGGGGGTGAAGTGAAGTTGTATGAGGGGTCCTGCGCTGCTGGTTGGCTTGTGGCTGTGCGGCCTGGTGTAGGTGGTTTGCTCGTCTTGTACGCCGTTGGATTTTTCCACCGTGGCTCACGTCTCCTGAGACGGACCAGATTATATCACCGGGGGGGGGGGGGGGGTCACGGTTGGTCTGGTGGGTCATTCAAGTGATCTCATAATATGCCACGGTGATCTGAAAATGAGCCATGGGCTGCGTAAGTGTTTTGGAACTTAGTGGCGAGTCACTTAAGCGGGATAAAAAAGTTTCCAGATCACTTGAGTGGCGCGGCGCAAGCCTCGGGCCACATAATAATGATTTAATTAACTTACGGATAATTATTATGCCATAACTGTGCTGCATGCCACTCAAGCGATCTGAGACTGTGCCGCTGGACATTTACTTGAGCTGTCAGTAAATGTAAAGCGGGCAGCAGAAGTGATCTCGGAATATGACACCGATCAATTGGGGCTGCAAATGTTTCAGTAGGGTGGGTGAAAAAAATATCGATTTCAACAACTTCAAGGATAAGGTAAGAATAAAGTATTCTCCCAGATCTCTTAATTGGACAAGCCAGACTTATGTCTGCCAAGACATTTTTCTTCAGCTGCTGACATTAAACACACTTGTCACTTTTTTTTGTGTATGTGTGTGTGTCTTTTCTTCGAAATATCTCGAATTTATAAAAGAAATGAAAAAGCAATCCAAATCCAATTTGTAAAGCTTTCATGTAATCTTATTCCTGAACTTCGATCGATGTATTTTCAGATTTCTTATAATGTGAAATCGATACATTTCAGTACGTTTTCTCTTAATTCAAAATTGTTGAAAAGGAGGGAGAGAGTGAGAGGACTTCTGCAGAACCCATGTGTCATCAACGGCCTACAAATTCGATAGGGGATAGATTTCTCTGCACTTCTGAAATGTCATTAATAGTGGAACCGTTGACTGGTAGTGCCAATTTTGGACAGAAATTTGAGAAAACGAGTTTTAAATTAAGACAATGCATTGAGACTCCCTGAAAGGATGTGTCGGAATATATTAATATCACACAAGTGCTGCGATTAAGAGCAATACAGTAAAGCCTGTAAACCTTAACATTACTCCCCCATCTCCGCATTCGGACCGGAGCTTGACAAATCACAAGCGCCACTTGACCCTTGCACCTGTTGGCTATGGCAACAATACATCAAACCAGTTGTGCAGCCATAACAATGCGTCAAACCAGCTGCAGAAATATGAATGCTGCAGCTGCGCAGCCATCAAATCAGCTTCGGCCGCAACAATGGGTCAAACCAACTACGCAGCCACAACAATGCGTCAAACCAGCTGCAGAAATAACAATGCGTCAAATCAGCTGCAGAAGTAACAATGTGTCAAACCAGCTGCAGAAGTAACAGTGCGTCACACCGGCTGCGCAGCCACAACAATATTTCAAATCAGCTGTGCAGCCATAACAATACTTCAAATCAGCTGCGCAACCACAACAATGCCTCAAACCAGCTCCGCAATCCCAACAATACTTCAAATCAGCTGCAGCCATAACAATGCGTCGAACCGACTGCGCAGCAACAACAATATTTCAAATCAGCTGCAGCCATAATAATGCGTTGAATTAGCTGCGCGGCCACAGCAATACTTCAAACCAGCTGAAGCTACAACAACAATGGATAAGTGCGGGTAAAAAACACGTTCACCCTTATTTATCCTGTTCCCCCCCCCCTCTAACTTTGCTGCTTTTTAAATTCAAATATTTCAATGAATATTGCATTTGAAAACGTGGATTTTCTTTTGGCCAAGGGGGAGACAGGACAATAACTTTAAAATTGGGTTTTTGACGACAGGGTGTCCGTATAAAAAATTAATTCTAATAACCACACAAACCTTTGCAATATGAATGACTTATCTGAAGCCCCAACGTTATTTGGATACTTTTAAGTATGCCTCTAGGATCAGCGGTTACCCATTAATTTGTGGTTCCAGCTATTACTCATGCACCTTGTCAAGTTAGGGTAATTTGTACTCAAACCGAAAAGATTCCGTTCCCCAAATTTTGATGCTTAGTGCAACTACCTTTGCTGCACATGCTCCAATGCCATCTTCAGGTTCACAATCGCTGTTCATTGATTGATATCAGTGATATCGCACTGTAGCGAGCGAATTCCACGGAGTACAATAACAAGGTTCCTTACTATTTTTACAAAAGCTTCAAGATAATAGCCCCGTCAGCTATCTCGCTAGACTCTCATTGCGAGGGTAACCCCACAGTAGTGGTCGGCTGATGTTTTTCTGGCGGTTTTCCAACTTCGAGGTGCGAATGCGAGCCGGTCCGCTACTTGAATAAGCCTTTTTTGCATAGAGCAGACAGACAGAATTTCAACATTTCACTGACACAACATGGAAATTCAAGCATTCACCAACCTCACTGGAAGACATAATGGTAGCACCAGCAAGAGCATGAAACAAGCACATCGCTGACAATTTCAAAACGTTGGGGGATGCCATACACATTTATTCCGGCATATACAGATTCGCCAGAAATTCAGCAGAGGGACGTGGTCGAGATGCATGTACAGTTGACGAGCATTCAGTAGACACCGCAAATAACCACAAAATGTCCACTCCCGGCTCTACACACACACAGTATCAGGTATATTTTCTTTCCCACTGAAAAACGAAGCTGAAAATATCGGTAAGACCAGGGGTGCACATTTGTACAACCTGTGGCACACCAAGGGGTTCCATCCGGCCAGCGAATTTTGTTCCGGTAAAATAAATATGGATGCAAACACCACGATAAATACCTTGAGCGACCATATTTCTTACAGTAAAAATATAAGTGTAAACCACATACAGTTATCAAGGCAAGTAAAGTTGCCAATCACAACCAAAAAATTATCAAAGGCAACTAAGGTCATAGACACCAGAACCTGAGGACTGTACTTGCCCCCAATAAACTTTGTAAAAGGGCTTAGCGCCCCCACCCCCTCAAAGAATTTATATCCCCATGAGGACGATCCTGAATCTCGTACAGACGAGACGTCCAGCAATCTATGCCGAAAGATGAAAAACCGATCAGAAAAGCATTGAATAGATAGAAAGTCATCACATCTTATGACAAGCCTTTTTAAAATAATGAATATGGCCGGGATTACAATATAAAAGTTTTATAAAATATATTTAACAAAACTTGGAAAAAAAGAACCAATAAGCCTATCGGTTACATTCGAGCGAATGCAACCGGTACACTTATTGGTGCTGCATTTTTCAACTTTTACAAAATAACTTTTATAGTTTAATCCCGCCTTCGATATAGGCTTGACAGCCTACACGACCATCATTCACGAGAAAAGGGTTTGTTTAAAAGTTTGATTGGAAAAGAAAAACAGAATTCCTTTAATACTCGTGAAAAGCGTTCGCGCGCCCCACTCCCGATACCACGGCATGCCGCTTTCGGCACCGCGTGCCGCGGGTCGGCCACCCCCCCGCTCTACTGCACTCACTATAAAAGCCACTGTTGACAAAATATCGTGCTGAACAGCCATTCATGAAAGACTACTGCGAGAAGAAAGAAGTACGTGCTAACAACAACTCGCGCAGTATCGCCTGCATGTTACGGCGACATTTATAGCTGTTGGGCTGACAGATCACGAGAATTCACACAGCCAACAACAACCACCACCACCACCATCATAAGTAAAAAAACAAAAATTGAAACAATGCCGGTCTTTGTTGTTTTGAGGGCGTTGAAAAACGACCGCAAAGAAACCTTTTTTTCGAGTGTGTGCGACCTTTTCTTCCTTTCCAAGGAACAAAATCTAAAAAAAAGAAGACAACAAAGACAAGGAGAATCGAATTTAGAAGAAAAAAAAACGTCCTTTTTCTGCCAAAATTGCAATTCTTTCTACTTTTGTGATCGTAAAATTCCATTTGCAAAAACAGTAGTCTAGTTTATCTAAAAACGATAAAGAGAAATATATACGACATGAAGAAGAGGGGAGCGGGCGGAAGAACAGTAATGTCTGTTTATTATGGATAAAAGGACAAAAGACCGAATTGTTTCTTAGATTTAGGAACTACCCGTTTCCCCGGAATAACAAACGTTCGTGTGTGTCCATGTACAGTATACTCTAGGCAATGTTATTACCACTTCTGGTTTCCTTCAAGTGAAATCTATGGACTAGAGTCAGTGTGTTAAAAAGTGATACTCATAATAAAAAGACAGTGGTGTGATATAAATATCATCTCAGTACGGATAGAATATTTTTCTCTCGTAAAGTTCGGCATTCGTTTTTGTTTTATCGTTTTTAAACGTTTCATTGTCTCGACGATTGAGAATCTGTAATTGCGTTGAGACGAAGCGGAACACAAGACCACAGGGTCCTTGTGGTTAGACCAGGGCTGGACAAATGGCAAAAACATTCTACGCACCAGAACAATTTTTCAGACGCCCCAAAATAACTTTTACCCGACGGAAAAGGTCCCAAATAATGCTTCTATTGACTTTTAACCCTTTCGCTCGCAAGCGATTGGCAACAAATTCGGATGATCTCTATTAAAAGAATCGGCGATGAATATGGTAACCTTGTCCTAAGGTAACCGCTCATAAAGAAATGGAAAAAGAGGAGGGAAAAAAGAAAGAGGAAAGAGTAAAACAGTATAATAGATAAACAGATAACACAGAGGTAAATAATAACAGAACCAATGAAAAATGTTTCCAGAATTAATGAAAAATGTTTTCAGAATTAATGAAAAATGTTTTCAGAATTAATGAAAAATGTTTCCAGAATTAATGAAAAATGTTTCCAGAATTAATGAAAAATGTTTCCAGAATTAATGAAAAATGTTTCCAGAATTAATAAAAAAATGTTTCCAGAATTAATGAAAAATATTTCTAAGGAAAATAAAAAGTATTTCCATTAATATTAATATAATTAATGCAAAATATTTCCAAAATTAATGAGGGGAATATTTTAAGAACTAATGAAAAGAGCTAGACGGAAAAAATGTGTGATATGCAAAATTTAGGAAAATCGTTACCATCTGCAAAGAAGTCACAAAATTTGAAGTCGAAGAAAGTATTTTTGGTAATTTTCCCTCGGGGGGAAAAATTATCCTCATCTCCTGAAAAACTTTGTTGGCGCCTTATTTAGTTTACCCTTGATTTGCCGGGCCCTGCGTTTCACCTCACTAAAATTCTTCGCGTGAGAGACGAAACTAGGAGGGAGCAAGTGGCTCAGGTGACCTGGATGACGGACTAGATGGAGCGGCGAATTCGCCCTTTAAATGTTCCTCCTACGTTAAACGCGTAAAAATGCGTGCTTGCCCCGGCTGACAAAGTATCCACCCGCGGCCCTGAATGCAACTATACCCAAAAAATGGGTGGCGCTGGCGAGTCAAAACTACACTCGGATATCATGAACATCCTAAATTACGTTTAAAGAAGGGCTGGACAAATCCCAGGAGCCAGGTCGCCATGGCGACTAAAAAATTGGTATCGACACCTTAAATTTTCTTTGCACGGTTAATAAATCGCAGGCTGAAAGCAGCACAAAATTTATGAAATTTATACCAGCATAGGCCCAGAAAAAAATCGAAAGCAGCATTATTTTGGACTTTAAAAAACATTTTTGGCGCCTAAAATGCTTTTCTGGCTTAGATTTCTTTGCGATTTCTCCAGCCCTAGTATACACATGTACTAAAAGTACTATCTGAGGCTTTCATTCTTTCTCATTCGGGACTCGCTTGTCGCAGAAACCCACGCGTGTTCAACCTCAGCATATTTCTACCACAAATGTGGGCGAAATGTCAGGAAAAAATGCCTTAGAGAGAGAGAGAGAGAGAGACCATGGCCTAACAGCCCAGAAACCTTAACTCATGCACATGTACATAGCACATCTGTATTTGAAAGTCCAAATAACAGTATATACTAGGTGTTACCGCCGTACCAAGGCAAGTAAAAAAGCTACTGGAATACCCTATATTTTATTGATTAGGGAATTTATGAGAATGTAAGATTTCTATATTAAAGCATTAATTACGCATCACTAAGAATTTAATAAATTTCTTTATAAATAAATGATAAAAATGGGAATAATAAGTATTTTCCCCATTTGTGCTGATATAAAACCCACATTATTCGCAGATAAAGCACAGTCGTTTACAAGGGTCTTCAGGGATGTTATGTTAGACATTCGCTTGTGCATCAGATCAACATGGAATCGGAAGCAAAAAACCACTTCGGATAGACGAGGCTTCAGTTCGTCAATGAATCAACAGGGCGTGCGAATACGGTGCAATTTTCTACGCAATTCAAAAACCTAAAATTAAAAACAAGAAAAGAACGACATCTACTGCGAAGTAGGAACTGAAGTCATGGTACTCCCACCACGTGGAGCAAGGAACTCAACGCAGTTCCTCATCTGCAAGTGGGCGTCACCTTGGCACGTTCACAAAATCCACACACCGAGAGCAAAAAAGAAGGGTCGCCCACTTTCCTATATGTCTGCTCCAAAATCGTCTCCGCACGCCTTGACACGATTTCTTCGGCCCCGTGTGTGTCACTGATCATTAAAAACGCGTGTGATCTTTTCTTTTTCTGAAATACATTCAATACCGGAGATTCGAATTACCGTGTGCATGGCCTTTACCGTTCCTCGGACTACAACGAAGGACTTGGAGACTATTTCATTTTGATTGTAATATCAGAGAGCATGGTTTCTCGAACGACAAAGAGCAAGCACCAATTCTGTCAGTCTATTTTTTTTTCAATCAACTCCTTAGTTGAAAATACGTGATCCTGAAATCTTGGAACCTAACTAACACGTAAAGGGTCCAAAGGTGACGTCTTCGAAAAGTTTTAAAAGAAGTTCCCCCCCCCCCACACTGATTCCACTCATTTAAATACGCCCAAAATTATAGAAATCTTCGGAAATAGAATTCCAATATTAATATTTTGAACGCCAATAGAGGCCAAGAATGAATTTAAAAATCGTGCAAACCTAGAGTGACGTCATTCAAACACATGAGGGGCGGGGATAAATTTCTAGACAGAGAAGCAGTCTAGAAAAGAAAGTGAAAAGTATCTATGTGTGTTTATATATATATATCGCCAAGAAGCGCGAGAGGCAGTGAGTTGCCAACTGTTGCCGTTTTTAGTAATATTTTGCAGCTCTAATAATTGCATTCTGCCGATAATTTGTTTTTGTGTGTTTTTGGGTGAGATGAATGTCCTTAATTTTTTAATAATGTTTTTCAGGACGACAATTCGGAACCCTTTCCTTGTAAGTTCCACGTACAACCATAGAAATATTCGTGTTCGGACGTAATGATTGCGGTAATAGCAGCCATCCGAAGAATCCTTGTTCGTACACAAAGTCAGTTAAGAACACACGTTTGTAAAGTCACGGTGATTTGCGAGAGGATCGACCACTGAGCCGCCAACGGAGTACCTGTATGACGCATCTGCCGCTCTGACCACACGACCGCACAGCGGCACCACCACTAAACCGTACACGCACCTCGTAAAAATATCTCAGGGGAATTTCTGCCGAATCAGTTTTTTTTTAAATTTCTGTGATTCATTTTGTGTTTGTAATCGTATGTATTGTTGTTTCTAACGTATTTATTTAGGAACCCAGAACTATATGCTTGTTTCGTGTTATACTGATGCTGCCATCTGCCTTCTATATTTTGAAGTGAAAATGACAAATGCCTGTCGATACTTTGTACGCCCGTATGGGTATCCATTTCTTCAAGAGTTCCCAAGAACATCGTTTCTAAACCGAGATTCGGTTGAGTCATGCGTTTTCCAAAGAAATAAGTAAAATATATGAAAATAAATAACCGAGGTGGTTATAAAAAGCGAACAGTGATTTGCTTTCGATAGCTTTCAAAATATGAATAGTCAAATGTGAAAATGTCCAAAGATGGAAGGCGGGGCGGGCAAACTGACGCGACACAGCATGAAATTCGAAGCGGAATGATTAAAAAACCGTGAAATTCAGATTTTTAAGCCAGGTTTTCATAGAAGCACGTTTTTACAGCGCGTGAAGCGTGAAAACTCTGGTAAAAAAAAAAAAACCTGAATTTCAAGTTTTTAACCAATCAGCGTTTCCACGCTGCACACAGCGCAGAAATTCAACTTCTAGGAAAACCCAGCTTTAACTATTCCGTGCCATCGCTTGCAGCGTCGCACCAGCGTGGAATGCTGCGAAATGTTGAAAAACGCAACCGTAGAACATGGATATTATTACAGGGGACTCCACAGAAGATTTCTTGAATTACTTAAGAACAACCCAAGAATCCTTCAGAAAATTGTACGTTTCGAGGAGATTACATGGAATATGAAAATTATTTTTTCACCAGGGCCAAAAATCCGAAACGACGCTCCAAAAAGTATACAGCAACCGAAAAACAATCAACCTCTATCATAGCACTCATGACCATCACCACAAAAAGCCAAAGTCTACAAGAAGACACCATCAACTTCAGAAAAGCCTTCTAACTTTCTTGTTTTTACAACCCTGCATATGAGCATCCACAAAACACAAGATAACCGTATTTTTTTTTTGTTTAAGGAACAGAAATTTACAGGATATTAACTCTCCCGCATCGTAAAAATAATATCCTTTTCACGCGAACGAGAACCGAGTAGAACTTTATGTAACGAAGAGGCAGCTTATATAGAGTATAACAGCAGCCAACAAAAACAAAAATGGAGAAAACAAGAAAGCGTCCTACAAAGAAGTGATCTCAATGCCAAATATATATATCAGAAAAATAGCAAAGAAGAACCCAAACACATGCATTACAACATCGTAAAAGATTTTCTCGTATATGAATATTTTTATAACGTTGTATTAACTCGGGAAAACCATCCCGACGCCGTAAAAAGAACCAAAAGAAAAAAGGCGCCCAGACGATCAAAGAAACGAAATGTCTTTTAAGAATCTGGATTCCCGTCTCGTTTCTTCCAGGAAAAAAATATATATCCAGGACAAAGACAAGAAAACAGAAATCTGGAACCATGGCGTCCATGAGTCCGGTGCACAACCCCCCCCCCCTTCCGAAATCCGGGTCCTTCTCCCTTCTTACTTCCATACTGTAGCCATCTCTCTCGCTCCCATTCCGTTTCAATGAATGTAACTCTCTGCGGCCGGCACAGTTCTTTCCTCAAGGAAGTGTCATTGGTTCTGTGTGAAAGATGGCCGAATCCAGACGGGGGTGCTGTGGGGCTTGATTTTATTCCGCTCGAACCCTCCCCCATGGGTAGCAGGCCGTATATTGCTCCAAAGCAGTATGATCGGGGTTGTTGTTGGCTATAAGTGAAGTGTTTCTTAACCACTTAACCATTTTCGGCCCAAGGGCTCCTTTGAACCATATTTTCTTCTCGTGGCCTCCCCCCCCCCCAAAGTATCACTCAGGGACCTACCGTCATCCAAGAACGAGGTCCTATCTACTTATAGAACTGAGTTGAACCAGAACTAAATTTAATAATGAACAAAAATTTTATAAATAAGGTCGATCTGTGGAACAGTGGACCGGACACCGATCTAGAAAGTCGTTGATCATACCTTTCGAGAGCCGAATAATATTTGGGAACATAGGTCAGCGTCAAATACGGGACGATTCAACGAACCTGCAGAAGAAATCGCATCTCCTGAAGCATCGGTTAGGATCAACACCTACCCTGGGCTCTAGAGTTCTTTCTCTCACTCTCAGTGAGCGTTCTTCTCGTAGAGGTTTTGTGCATGGCCGTCTCAACATTATGTGTATCTGGGCAAACATACCCACAATCGAAAACCATGGCAGTGAACACTGAAGGACCGGATACACCCCGCTCCACATCTCAGGGAAGCCAAAGGATTCCCGAAGGACGGGTGCATTCAGAAACTAATTAAATTACAAACCAAAAAATAATAATAAAATCATAAAAAAAAAATCAAGATGGTCAACTTTGCCATTGGGCTATAAATATTAATAATAGTAAATCATCAATCATCGGTACGATCTAGTAATCATGCGCTATACATGGCGTCCAAACTACCTCCGCATAAAGGACACCCTCTATTTAAGGGACAAACATTCTAGTCCAATGACTACCTCGTATGGAGAGGTTTTACTCTCTAATTCCCAATTTTTCCGAGACTTGACCCCTTTCCACGGTGGAAGTCGCGCTGCCATGAAATCGTAAATTTTTATGTCATTATTAGGCCAGCATTATATTATAAAAGTTTTGTAAAATCTCCACGATAAAGCTGGAAAAATGCAACTAAAAAGCCTATTGGTTACATTAGCTAGAATGTAACCTAATAGGCTTATCGATTGTCATTTTTTTTTCACGTTTTGTAAAAAAAAAATCTTTTATACAACGTTTATGGCAGTGGTTCCCAAAGTGGGCAAAGGTACGGGGGACGGGGTTGAAGCTACGGGTTTAGTATAGGATCCTATGGGATGACTTGAGTTGTTGAGTTGGGGATGGGAATAACAAACTTCTTAAGAAGGGGGCGATGGAACAAAAAGTTTGGGAGACTAGGTTTATAGTGTAATCCCGACCTAAGACCCTTCTTACTTAGCATCGGACAATAAAAAATTGTAATTAGTAGAAATGCGTAGAGAATGAATCAATCACTCACATGTAGATCAAGATGAAAGATTGATATGTTACGTGCGATATGTTCGGTTATTATGCATAATCATCAATGGTAAGTTTGATGAATTTCCCCTAAATCGATCACTTTTACTGGCGATGATACATAACATCCACGCGTCGTTGGTAAATTGAATAAGTAGTACAAAAATTATACCACTTTTACCGGCTATTAATACCCAAGTGTCACGTCGTTGGTTAACGTGGTGAATCGTACTACATGATATACTATACAATGATAATTCATACGTGTATCATTATATAATCGGGGCACGATCGTAAAATTTATTACGTTGGGAGATCCGATTATATTCATTACACATACTAGACTCGTTCGGAATTTCTTTCATATTTATCGAATCCACCAGTCATCTTCAACCCGTCGCTCGCGAGCACCACTGTGCTCTCTGAAACACCCAGAGTGATCGATGCTCGTGTCCGATTTCGTGCTCCCGAGAACTTGATCAACGTTTTTAAGTAAAATTGTATTGAAACGATTGGAATCATCCCGATATCATGCATAAACTTGCCGTAAGGGTGCTCTTCTGTTGATAATGGGTACGCGACTAGTGATCGCGACTAGAAAAACGTTGAAGACCCTCTGCACTAGGGTATTATACGTAATCACAGATGAGAGAGATAAATTTCAAGTATTTACATCAAATTTACCCACGACACTCGGTTATTATCCATAATCACCGGTAAAAGCGATAATGTTTGCATTATTTACCAAATTTACCAACGACGCTTGGATATTACGCATACTAGCCAGTAAAAGTGATAAAATTTATCACACTCACCAAGACGATATGTAAGTATGCATAATAACCGGTTATTATGCCGATTTCTCACATTCACCGTAACTGTCATGTCATATTCCTCAAAAACTTTCACTTCAATCACTACACCTACATGTGATTTCCCTCATGAAATGAACATCTGTATCACATTCAAGTACTGCAATAATGTACAACATCTACTAGTACAAGATTCATCATCCACCCACTCACCCACCCACACCGCAAGATACTCTCTCTCCAGCGAAGAAAAGTGATTATTTCCATCCTCGCGTCACCCTTCTTAATCACATATCGGGCATTCCGCGTAGTTACATGCATATTAACTCATTCCTGCCGGGCATTACCTTGTTACGCATTTTAATGGCTTTCCGCGGAAAAGTCTTGAGAGCTGCGAGCGCAATTCAAAGCACCCGGAATATGAACATCGGTTTTAGTACCTCTCGGAGTCGGAAGCACTGGTCGGACATTTCGGAGAGTTTGGAACTATCTGCTCGCCCCCAGGGAGAATTTCTGGAAGATTCGCATCACCGTCGCCAATGTAGCCCTCAT